>NC_085993.1:507500-605000 GCF_030014385.1 Trichomycterus rosablanca | reverse complement strand
TTACACTGAGAGAGGAGCACACACACACACACAATATATACTTACACACACACACACACACACACATAACACACATAACACACACACACACACACACACACACACACACATAACACACATAACACACAGACACACTCATGGTCATTTCTAGTAGCTCCAGTTTTCCTGACTGCACGTCTTTGTACTGTGTGAGGAAACCGGAGCACCCGGAGGAAACCCACACAGACACGGGGAGAACATACTAACTTCACAAAGAAAGGATCCCGGGACCCCAGGCCCTTCTTGCTGTGTGAGGTGACAGTGCTACCCACCGCAGAAATCAGGAAAATATAACAGCTTTATTTACACTTATTTATGATATTTATAAGTAATATAGATTTACTGAACAAAAGGCTGTTCTGCTCTTGTTCATAAAATAAAAAAATAATAAAGTGCTCAGTCATTTTATATATATTTTTGTTAATATGTAAAAACTGACAACATTTTCTATCTGCGCTTTACAGGGGGGCTGTAAGATCCTACAATTAAGCTCTGGCTGCAGTACTTCTCCAGGCCACCAGAGACAGACTTGCCTGGCCTCACTGCCTTTCTTGCTGTTTATATACACGGCTCAATCATGCCTGCTCTCTGTAAGTTCTAATTCATGCCGTTTTTTCTCTGGTGTTGGTTTATTGGATCTTGATGTGATTCTTGCCCGTGTTTGACTGTGTGTTCATTAATAAATTATAAATGGATTCCGGTCCTGTTGTTGAGTCTCTGATGCCTGAGGAACTGAGGAACTGAGGAACTGAGGAACTGAAGACGTGAAGTCTGAACGTATGGTCTCTTGGCCCCCCGCAGTGAACCGCACAACTGCAGCGTAACACAAAAGAACCAGATTCTGGACCAACGTACTGGGACCAGTTGGTCTGGAATAAAAGCTGATGTGGATCAGTGCTGGCTAACATTCTCATGCTGGTCAGGTCACGGGAAGCCTGATCAAACCTCCTCCTGATCCACTGTGCCCAGTCTGATCCACTACGCCCAGTCTGATCCATTGTGCCCAGTCTGATCCACTATGCCCAGTCTGATCCACTATGCCCAGTCTGATCCATTGTGCCCAGTCTGATCCACTATGCCCAGTCTGAGCCACTATGCCCAGTCTTATCCACTGTGCCCAGTCTGATCCACTACGCCCAGTCTGATCCATTGTGCCCAGTCTGATCCACTATGCCCAGTCTGATCCACTATGCCCAGTCTGATCCATTGTGCCCAGTCTGATCCACTATGCCCAGTCTGAGCCACTATGCCCAGTCTTATCCACTGTGCCCAGTCTGATCCACTACGCCCAGTCTGATCCATTGTGCCCAGTCTGATCCACTATGCCCAGTCTGATCCACTATGCCCAGTCTGATCCATTGTGCCCAGTCTGATCCACTATGCCCAGTCTGAAAAGGTTGTGGTGGATTGTGTGGGAGCTTCACCTGTAACGAGAGGTGGTTATTCATTTCTTCTTACAATTATGTGCACAAACACTTGATTCTGATTCATTCCTGATTCACGCCCTGGTTTAGCCCTGATTCTGATTCCTGTTTTGATTCATTCCCTGATTTATGCCCTGATTCTGATTCATGTTCTGATTCATGTTCTGATTCTGATTCATGTTCTGATTCTGATTCATGTTCTGATTCATTTGCTGATCCATGCCCTGATTCTGATTCCTGTTTTGATTCATGCACTTATTTATGCCATGATTCTGATTCATGTCCTGATTCATTCACTGATTCATTCCCTGATTCATGTTCTGTTTCTGATTCATGATCTGATTCATGTTTTGATTCATGCTCTAATTTTGATTCATGCTTTAATTCTGATTTATATTCTGATTCTGATTCATGTTCTGACTCGTGCCCTGATTCTGACTCATTATTTGATTCATGTTCCGATTCTGATTCATGTTTTGATTCAGGCTCTGATTTAACAATGATTTATGAACTGATTCATGTTCTGATTCATCAGTCGTTAAGGTCCACATAATGTAGGTTTTGCCCGGATACAGGTGAGACTTGGTACGAAGGTGTTCGACTCGTTTTATTTGTTTTAAATGAATCAGTACGAGGGTCGTTGCAGTTCCGTCCACCTAGTGTGTTTCGGACACACCATGCGAGTCCTCTTCCATGTTGCAGGGAACGGCACGAACACGGTGAGACGATGCAGAAACTGTGGAACTGGCTGAAGAATGTTTGATTGCCTCTTTTTTATTTTATTGTCCTGTCGTGTTTGACTGCGAGGTTTTCGGAACCGTGTACCGTTAAAGACGCGTCAGACGTGGATGGACCCAGACGCCGCCGCACTGTTTCCAGCGTGTAAGCGTCCGCGCCGTCCGCTGTTGTTTATTAGCAACTCGAAGCCACTCGGAATGAAACTGGATGTGTGCGCCTCTCCGGGCTGAATTGCGGTTTCAAGGCAAGGTCTCCGGTATGATTCTGACTCCCTCTGAATAGCACCAGAACAAACGCGGCTTTGTGTGAGTCTGAATAGCGACTCAGGAAATGTTGGGCAGGTGAACGCCAGGCCGCACGCTCCACCAGATCGGCGTGACGTAATGAAGCATTATCGGGGGACAAGGACGAGTACGTGCACGTGCCGCTCGGCTGCATTTTTTGCTGCTGCGTTCGGTAAAATCTTCAGCATGTGTCGGGAACTATCGGATTCATGTTCACTCTGGGAGCTGAGAAATTCAGCCGCCATCAGATCTGCTGGTGTATCAGTCAAAGAGTCAAATTCTTACAGGTTTTTTATATCTAGTCATATCCAGTTCCCCGATCTACTGCAGACCTCCACTCCTGACATGCACCGGGCGGGTTCATACAGATATCCGTATCACACACTGATCTCCATTATCCCCCGTCTCAGTGCAGCACCATCACTCAGCCAGCAGAGGGCGTAACTGCAGCAGTTATGAGGAATCACCGTTTCAGCCTTTGTCCCGCCCCTTACTGTCTGTGTAGACACCCGGCCGGCTGATAGCAGACCTGAGATTAGAACTTAAGAGCTCGCAGTCTCAGTGCTGGTGGGCTAGAGTGTTTTACTGCTGCGCCACCCAAGCGCCCACTAGGCCTTTTCTAACTGAATCTAATTCATGTTCTGATGCTCTGATTCCGATTTATGTCCTGATTCATGTCCTGATTCTGATTCACGTTCTGATTCATGTTTTGATTCGTGTTTTGATTCTGATTCATGTCCTGATTCTATTCATGCCCTGATTCTGATTCATGCTTTGATTCTGATTCATTTTATGATTCTAAATCATGTTTAGATTCATTCCCTGATTTGTGTTTTGATTCATGTCCTGATTCATGATCTGATTCTGATTCATGTTCTGATTCATGCTCTGATTCTGATTCATGCTCTGATTCTGATTCATCTTCTGATTCTGATTCATGTCCTGATTCTATTCATGCCCTGATTCTGATTCATGCTTTGATTCTGATTCATTTTCTGATTCTAAATCATGTTTTGATTCATTCCCTGATTTGTGTTTTGATTCATGTCCTGATTCATGCTCTGATTCTGATTCATGCTCTGATTTTGAGTCATGTTCTGATTCCGATTCATGCTCTGATTCTGATTCATGTTCTGATTCCGATTCATGCTCTGATTCCGATTCATGCTCTGATTCCGATTCATGTTCTGATTCTAATTCATGTTCTGATTCTGATTCATGCTCTGATTCTGATTCATGCTCTGATTCTGATTTTGATTAATGCTCTGATACTGATTCATTTTCTGATTCTGATTCATGCTCTGATACTGATTCATGTCCTAATCCATGCACTGATTTTGATTCATGCCCTGATTCATGTCCTGATTCATGTCCTGATTCATGTCCTGATTCATGTTCTGATCCTGATTCATGTCCTGATTCATGTTCTGATCCTGATTCATGTCCTGATTCATGTTCTGATCCTGATTCATGTCCTGATTCATGTTCTGATCCTGTACAGAAGTAGGAGGGTTGCATCAGGAAGGGAATGTGGGAACGTGGGAAGGAGAATCATGCATGGGATCAAACCCAGATTACTGAAGCTACGCAGCACCAACCTGATCTACTGCACCACCCTCACCCACATGACATTTGCTATTGTGTAGTGTCAGTGGTGCAGCCAGCATCAGTCCCGGAGACCAGGGTTTGTTCCTAGTTACTAGGAGGTTGTGTGTGTTCTTTCTTGACGTGGGTGCTCCAGTTTCATTTGACTTTGCAGAAGGTGGATTAGCACCATGTGCAGGATGTATTCCTGTCATGTGACCAGTGCTTGCAGGTGATGCAGGGGGTATCACGACCCTAAAAGAGCTGATGGGTAGTGAGGGGTCCGGACGTTCTGTTTCGTACAGAAGTGTGTGAGTACGCGAGAGTGTTGAAATGTGTGTGTGTGTGTGTGTGTGTGAGCTGAGTGGATGCTAATCACCGTTCTCCATGCCAGAGCATGTCTTCCTGAGCTAAATGAGATTAGAGTGTGTGTGTGTGTGTGTGTGTGTGGCTGTGGAGGTGAAAGGTAAAGGCACTTATCAGAAGGTTTTCCCCCTCGGGGTCGGCAGCGTCTGGCTCCGTCAGAAACGCCGACACACACTTCTCAGCGGATTAGACTAATCAGGAGCGAGCAGTGGCGACGGTCGGGCTACTTATCAGGACCCAAAAACATCGGGCTGCCTTCGCCTTCGCCTCCGAACAAACCCTACAGAAACACAACGTACGTATATTTATTATAGCCGCTTGTCGAGGAGGCGATCTTCCACGGCGTGGCTGAAAAGAGCTCTGCGGTGCGTGGATCATCACATGCCGTCAGAGATAGCAATGCCTTTGATCTCTCAAAAATACCCCCCCACCCCGTCCAGTCCCGCCCCGCACATTTACAGTCGTTAGTATTTATTTCTCTTTATCTTGGTGCTCAGCAGCCGCAGAATCTACTGATTTACACCACTAAGCAGTTAAGGTACTGGACTAGTAATCAGAAGTTTGCTGGTTCAAGCCCCACCACTGCCAAGGTGCCACTGTTGGACCCCTGAGCAAGGCGCTTAATCCACAATTGCTCAGATTATATCAGATCAGTCATAATTGATTCATACTATGATTTTGATTCATGTCCCGATTCATACTACGATTTTGATTCATGTCCTGATTCTGATTCATGTCCCGATTCACGTTCTGATTTTGATTAATGTCCTGATTTTGATTAATGTCCTAATTCAAGCTTTGATTCTGATTTATGTCCTGATTCTGATTCACGTTCTGATTTTGATTTATGCCCTGATTTATGTTTTGATTCTGATTCATGCTCTGATTCTGATTCATGTCCTGATTCTGATTCATGTCCCGATTCACGTTCTGATTTTGATTAATGTCCTGATTTTGATTAATGTCCTAATTCAAGCTTTGATTCTGATTTATGTCCTGATTCTGATTCACGTTTTGATTTTGATTTATGCCCTGATTTATGTTTTGATTCTGATTCATGCCCTGATTCTGATTCATGCCCTGATTTTGATTCATTCTCTAATTCATGCTTTGATTCTGATTTATACTCTGATTCTGATTCATGTCCTGATTCTGATTTATGTCCTTATTGATGCTCTGATTTTTGCCCTGATTCATCAGTATTAGAAGGGGCGTCCCAATACTTTTGTTTGTATAGTGCACATGGACGGGATATCAGGATGATCACCACTGAGCGAGTGTACGAGATGGCCAGAACAGAAAACAAGCTCCTGAACCTCTTTAGGTCCCAAAGGTTCCCGTTACTTTGGACGTCTGATGAAGCCCAACATGTGGAAGAACTCAGAAGATGACGTGGGTGGCATTATGCTATAAGCGACACAAGAGGGCATAGATGCCAACCATCTCAAAGCCATGATGGTGTGTTGTTAGATAACATATAGGACATTATTTAGGTTATATAACACGGTCCAGTCACAAAAAGCTTTGGCAATTTGGAATAAAAAATCTGAAAGACGTACGAGCGGCTTTAACTCGTCTATTCATTTTATTTTCATTTCCTCCATCGATCCCTTCAGGCTCGAACCTTGTCTTCAGGGCGCAGCGTCACACTTCAGCGCTCCACTCCAGCCTCTCGTCTCCGTTCAGCACGAGAACGCCGCTCTCACCGGCTCTCAAGGCCGAAGCCGCCGTGTGGTGAAGCCCGCCGCCGGACCGTTCGACTTTGTATCGATTCTCTGGTGAACGCGTCCCACCTCAATGGAACCCAATAAACCAATACGAGCAGGAACAAAAGGCGTCTGTTCTGGTACAAAAGTGGCATTGTGTCGCCCGGCCGACTTTTATTGTGCCGGGAAAAATGGCTCAGCATTGTAAAAGTTTACTCAGATTATAAAAGAGCGTCGTCTGTTAAAGTGAATTCATTTATACAAAAAAAATCATCCATCAGAGCGGACCAGAAAATTCCAGAAATAAATGTGCTGAAGATTTAAACCAGAGAAGCACCAGGTTTACCAGCTGAGCCACCGTACCACCTTACGACAATAATAAAAATAATAACAATATGGAATTAAAATATGCAACATCTCTTAGGATAGTGTAATAATAATAATAATAATAATAATAATAATGATAATAATAATGATAATGATAATAATAATGATAATAATAATGATAATAATAATGATAATAATAATAATAATATAATAATAATAATATAATAATAATAATAATATAATAATAATAATAATAAATAATTATAATAATATTATTAAAAAATAATTATAACATTAATTATAATAATAATATATAATAATAACAATAATAATTACTATAATAATAATAATACTAATAAATAATTATAATAGTATTAATAAAAATAATTATAACATTAATAATAATAATAATATATAATAATAATAATAATAATAAATACTACTAATAATAAATAATCATAACATTATTATTAATAATAATAATAATAATAATTATAACATTAATATTATTAATAATAATAATAATAAACAATTAATAAATAATAATAATAATAACAAATAATTATAATAATATTAATAAATAAAATACATAATTATAATAATAATAAATAATAATAAATAATAATAATAATAAATTATAACATTAATGATAATAAAAAAAAATAATAATAATAATAATAATAATAAATAATTTGAACATTAATAATAATAATAATAATAATAAAATTAATATTACTAATAATAATCATAATAATTATAAATTATTATTATTATTAAATATCATTATTAATAAAAAAAATTGTGTTCAAACTGTTGCTATAAAACCACAAATCAGAAAAACTTATTTTCTAATATTAAATAATCAGAGAAAATAAAGTGATTAGTAACAAGGTGTCCCATCGGGGTCCCCAGCAGCAGGAGAGTAACTGGCTATATCTAAATTGGGAGAAAAAGGAGAATAATGCAGAAATAAAATAGTGAGGATGAGTGTTGGAGATTCCGTCACCAAACTGCTAAATCCCGACCAGAGCTCATCTTCATTCCAACAGACCATGTAAAGGCGTGTCAGAACAGAAACAAGGCTTTGTGTTGATCTAAGTGCAGACGTAAGTACCTGGAGCTCACCAGTCAGTACTGGAACTGCTTTTACAGACAGGAGGAGATGGAGCTGATGATCCACACATTCTGGGGAGGATTAAGAGGTTTTGTGGCCCGAGGTGAAAACCACAATGGCTTCCAAATCAAGCAGAAGTGTTTACTCCAGGTTTCCTTTAACTTTATTGTGTAGAGTCTCTGTGAGGCTTTAACAGCGCCGCTCCTCTCTTCTTCTGAAATAAAAACCTAAAATAATGAAGCGTATTTAATCCCTAAATCGCTCAGAAGATCCTCGACCTCAGCAGATCACACAGAAATATACTAAACACGTTCGAGAAATCGTTTCTTTTCTATTTTTGTCCATAAAATAAAAATTCTAATTAAAGTTTATTTGTCACATAAAGGTCATACATGGTATAAGGAGCAGTAAAATGTTTTCATAATGCTTTATGACTGCCCGGTATATGATGTATGCAATATAAGGTGTGTGTGTGTATATACACCGATCAGCCATAACATTAAAACAGTGCTGAGAATGATCCACCACCTAAATAATACCTGCTCTGTGGTGGTCCTGTGAGGGTCCTGACCATTGAAGAACAGCATGAAAGGGGGTAACAAAGCATGTAGAGAAACAGATGGACTACAGTCAGTAATTGTAGAACTACAAAGTGCTTCTATATGGTAAGTGGAGCTGATAAAGTGGACAGTGAGTGTAGAAACAAGGAGGTGGTTTTAATGTTATGGCTTACTGGTGTATATACATATATATAAAATGCACTCTGGAAACAGAGTTTGGGACAGCATGAAAAACTTTAATTATTTAATTGCAGACAGGATGAACCTGGTCGACTTAATTTCAGTTATTAATAAACATCCATTTTTGCAACACATTCCAAAAAAAGTTGGGACAGTAAAGCATTTACCACTCTGTAAAGTTTCCGTTCCTTCTCACGACACTTGAAAAACGTTTCGGCACCGAGGACGCCGAGCGTCGACGTGTTTCTGTTATTTTGTCCTGCAGACACGTCTTAGGGTGTAAAACAGTTCAGGGTTTAAAAGTTCTCCTCACGTCCTCTATAGGGGACAGGTCAGGACTGCAGACAGGCCAGTCCAGCACCCGTACCTTCTTCTTGTTGAAAAATGCTGGACGTCCTTGGAAAAGACGTCGTCATGAAGGAAGCACGTGTTGGTCACAAATCTCAGTGTCTTTTTCTGCATTAATGCTGCATCATAGACGTGGAAATGTCCTTCACCAAGGGCACCGACACGCCCCATACCATGACAAACCCTGGTATTGACACCCCATACCATAGGCTATGGCGTTCGTTTCTTCTTAAAAAGATATGGAACACCAATTCATCTCACAACAGTACACGTTTCTTCTGTGTGATGGTCCATTCCAGACACCTCTGAGCCCAGAGATCTTGATGCCACTTCTGAACATGGTTACCATAAAGCTTCTTTTATACCCAGTATAGTTTTTTAAGTATGATTTGTGATTGTAACTCTGTATTGTGGTGCTTTATAAGGATTTGATAAACGAATCCTCTCTCCACTGTGTGATGGTCCATCCCAGATGCCTCTGAGCCCGGAGATCTGGACACCGCTTTTGGACGTATCCCAGCATTTTCTGATTAAGGGTTGTAGTATAGCATAGCTGCAGCCCTGACCAGGATAAAACGGTGCTAAAACTTAAATAAATGACTAAATTAGTTATTGAAAATCAGAATTTACTCCATTAAAAGACTCATTTTTCATCTCTAAGTTACTGTAAATACTCAGCAGAGTCTTTATTAGGTAAAAAAACGTACGAGAAACACAGGAGACCTTGATTTTATTTTATTATAGTCCATGATCCTGCTCAGTAAGACCTCGTGTAATTAAACGCTGAATAGAACCTGCAGGAGGATTAAGATTAATTTAGCGCTAATAAACAAGCTGAGCGTAAACGTCGTTTACTCGGCTTTTCTCTGTACGGAGTCGTTCTGTATCGCAGAAAAGATCGTTAAATTCCAGCATCTCAGAGAGAACCGAAATAAATAAAACCAGCCGAGGACGAAGCCGTGATACACTCCGGCAAGTGGTCGCCTTATTCTCTCCCAAAACACACGGCAGGACGTGTTTCAATACACCAATTTGATGTATTGTACTACAGCCCATTCACTCCCCCTTTCATCAGGAATTATCATCGGGCTTTATTTTCGTTCGGGGCCCGAGCACATTCTCTCCCGGAGATCACACGGGATCAAGGTGAGCGGACGGCGCCGGGTCAGGCGCGGGTGCGCGGGTGCGCGGCGTGGACCACAAAGCCCCGCTCTGCGTGTTGATAAAGTGTGTTTTTGTGGTGCTGAATGCGGCGCAGGAATTGCTTTTTCTTTTCTCTGCTGCGCTTTGTGAAGGCTGAACGGCGGTAATTGCATCGAGTCGAGGACAGAACGCGCGGGGCCCCGTGCACAACCGCTGTAGCATCTTTAGCGCATTATCCAGTCGGGCCCTCGCGCGTGATGAGAAATCCGGTCCGGGCCGAGCCGCCGGGTCCACAAGGACGGCGCGTGGGTGCAAATCCCGTTCTACAGAGCGTTCGTTTTGCACTAAGTGTTTCGTTTGGGCTGGTCTGGGCTCCAGTGGGTCAGGTACTACCCGGGAACAGGGGCGTGAGGCAGGATTACACCCAGAGTTAGGAACCCAGAAATGGACCTTAGGAACAAAGTTATACAACAACAGTATCACCCTGATTAATAACAACCACTGACTGTTATTAGTGAGTCACTGGATAAAATAATACACCAGGTTTAGGGACCAAACAGGAACCAAGTATGAACCAAGCACTGACCAAGCAAAAAGGAACCAAGCATTGACCAAACATGGAACATGCAAGAACCAAGGAAGAACCAAACAAGAACCAAGCAAGAGCAAAACACTGACCAAACATGGAACATGCAAGAACCAAGTATGGACTCATCATGGACCTAAGTCAGGAACTAAGTAGGAACCAAGCATGGACCAAACATGGACCAAGAATGGACCAAACAACAATCAAACAAAAACCAAAAATGGACCAAGCAGGAACCAAGCATGGACCAAGCAGGAACCAAATAAGAACCAAACATTGATCAAGCATGGATCAAGCAGGAACCAAGGAAGAACCAAGCATGGACCAAGCAGGAACCAAGCATGGATCAAGCAGGAACCAAGTAAGAATCAAGCATGGACCAAGTAGGAACCAAGCAAGAACCAAAAATTGACCAAGCAAGGAGCAAGCAGGAACCAAGTAGACACCAAGCACTGACCAAGAACAAACCAAGCAAGAACCAGATAGGGACCAAGCACTGATACATAAACCAAAACATAAACCAATCAGGAACCAAGTAAGAACCAACCATGGATTAAACATTGACCAAGTAGGGACCAAGCACTGACCAAGCAAGAACCAGACATGGAGCAAGCAGGAACAATAAATGGACAAAGCATGGACAAAACATTAACCAAGAAAGAACCAAGTATGGAAAAAGCAGCAACCAAGCAAGAACCAAACATGAACCCAGCAAGAACCAAGAAAAAAACAAGTAGGGACCAATCACTGACCAGACCCAGCACTAATCAAGCAAGAACCAAGCAGGAACCAGGTATGGACCAAGCATGGACCACAGTCATGAAGGCTTTCACAGGACGTCAGCGCCCACCTCACCTCACCCCACCAGCAACAATCCTGAGTGATCGGACGAGAGAGGCAGAACGACAGAAACCCAACATCCCTGATCACCACACGTTTCTATCACCTAGAACCTCCAAACTCTGCTCCTTCATCTATAATCGGGGTAAAAGGAGAGAGACTCCGCCCACTTATTGGCTGTGTATTATAAACTGTCGAGCGTTTTGATGGTGACGTGATTTCGGGAGCGTGTTTACGACCCTCCTCCTCGTCCTCGTCCTGTGTTCTGACTGTAGGGTATGAGGTAGAGGAGGAGGAGGAGGTTGGGAGGGTAACCGGAGCGTTTACTAAACAGCCAAAAGTATTCGGACGCCTGAGCGTGAGCTTATTGAACATCCTGTTAAAACAGCCGCTCCTCTGAGAAGCTTCTTACAAGACTTTAAAGTGAGTCTGTGTGTGGGAATTTGTGCCAGTTCTGTAGTGCAAAACATGACAGCATGATAAGGTATAAAAATTTTATTTTTTAATAGTCCATGAGCCAAGCAAGAACCAAGCATGGACCAAGCAAGAACCAAGTAGGAACCAAGCACTGACCAGACCCAGCATGGATCAAGCAAGATCCAAGAAATAACCAAGTATGGACCAAACATAAACCAAGCAGGAACCAAGTAAGAACCAAGCATGGGTCAAGCAGGAATCCAGTATGGACCAAGCAAGAACCAAACATAAACCAAGCAGGAACCATGTAGGAACCAAGTATTGACCAAGCAGGAACCAAACATGAGCCAAACATAAACCAAGCAGGAACCAAGTAAGAACCTAGCACTGAGCAAGCAGGAACCAAGCAAGAACCAAACATTGACCAAGCAGGAACCAAGTAAGGACCAAGCATGGACCAAACAGTGGTGGGGCTTGAACATGAGACGCTCTGATTACTAGTCCAGTACGTTAACCACCAGGCGACAGCTGTCCTTTTCTGTTCCAGCATGAGCAATCTCTATATAGAGCTCGCTCATGCTGGAGAAGGTAAGGTCCTTCCCTAAACTGTTGCTGGAAGTCAGAAGCATTATAAATCATTTCCTTTATATAAATGCTTTATTACCGCTGTGGCTGAAACACGTGAATTAAAGAATTAGAACTGGGCGTCCCGATACTTCTGTCAACGTAGTGTGTGTGTGTGTGTGTGTGTGTGTGTGTGTGTGTGTATCTGAACGTAGATGTAAAGTGAAGCATCATTTTGCTCTCTGTGACTCCTGGTCGGGTGTGAGGACCTCACAGGTTCACCATCATGTCGATACTGGAGAGGCTGAAGCAGCTGGTCTGACCGCAGGCTGAAAATGATCCAGCGATTATTCCTGTTCCGACACGACGCTCGACCCACTGAGAGGATCAGAGGTGCCAGGCGGGCACACGCGCCCTCTTCCTAATGTTTAACTCCTGTGTTTGTGGACCCAGGCGGAAGTATTATCCTCCAGTTTGTCCACAAATGTGTGAGAAAATGATTGAAATGTTTAAAAACAATGAACCTCAAAGAAAGATTGGAAGGGATTTGCATGTTCTCCATCTACAATGCAGAATATCATTAAACCATTCAAGGAATCAGGAGGAATTTCAGTGTGTAAAGGTGGAGGGTGCAGCTTAATCTGAACGCTCGTGATCTTCCATCCCTCAGACGCCATCAAGAACCTCCACTCAACACTAGCTGATATAACCACATGGGTGAGGGATTAGTTTATCAAACCTTTATCAGCTCTACAATACAGAGTTACTGCACTAATCATACTGAACACTTTACTGTGCAAAAAAGAAGCCTTATGTCCAGAAGCGGCGTCCACTTCTCTGGGCTCGGAGGCATCTAGGATGGACCATCACACAGTGGAAACGTGTATTGTGGTCAGATGAATCATCATTCCAGGTCTTTTTTTGGGGCAAAAAAAAAAGGAACGGCAACATTACAAAGTGGTAAATGCTTTACCGTCCCAACTTTTTTTGGAATGTGTTGCAGGTCTGAAATGCAGGAATGGATGTTTATTAATAAATGAAATGTAGTTGAGCAGATAAAAGATGAAATATCTCGGTTCATCCTGTCTGACATTAAATAAACGTCAAAGTCAGTGTAAGAAACTGTTTTTTTATTATTATTATTTGCATTTTCCATACTGTCCCAACTTTTTTTGATTTGGGGTTGTAGATTTAAATTTTTGAGCAGAATTTTGTGTGACTGGAAAATAATGAAGATTAAAATCAGGTTGGGTGTGACGTGTTACACACTGGGTTTGTTTAATGGATTCAAACAGCCAGTGTAAATGAATCAGAGCTGTTTACCTTCCCGTCACATCTAGTAGGAGCAGCATTGTTGACACGGCAGTCTCGACTTTATTCCTTAACCTCAGGAGGGTAAACAGGTTTCCATCAGAACCACCTCTGGGTAAAACAACATAAACTATAATTAAAAATGTAAAATCGTTAATAGTAAAATATTAGTTCTACAGAGAGTAGCTTTAGACTCCGCCCACTAATTATTACAGCAGAACTAAAAGGGAGAGCGAGCAGGTAACAAGATCATGAAGCTTCCACAGGACATCAGCGCCCACCTCCACCACCGTCATCAAACCTGAGTGATCGGACAAGAGAGGCAGAACGACACCAACCCAACATCCCTGATCACCACCACAATATCATGGACAGTAGACGGTGAAATACAAAATTATTTACAATCTCGCTTTGAGAAATGTTCTTATTGAACTGATTGATTCTCTGATTGAAGTTTGGAACACGGTAGTGAGCCATGCCCCATCATTGCTTGTACAGACGGATCCTGATCCAGGTGGATCCTTTTATACCCGATCACGATTCCCTCACCTGCTCACTGTGGAACCTTTCAAACACTTCCATCAACTGTTCACTCTCATTCTGCCTCCGTCCCAACTTTTTTGGAGTCTGTTACAGCATCAGATTCTAAACCTGCTTGTATTTACAGTCTCGAATGAAGTTGATCAGTGAAACACATCACAGATTCTTCTTTTCACTGAGTTTTACTAAACGTCCCAACTTTTCTGGAAATGTGGTTTGCAGACTGAAGAAAATGCGTTTTTTTTTTAAACATTGGGACAGGGGTAAAAATAAGACTTAAAATTTAATAGAATATTAAAGTTACAGTGTTTTGAATCCAGGTTAGAACCTGAGTGTGCTATCGACCGGCCGGTGTGATGCCCTGTGATGGACTGGAGCCCTTCTCGAGGTTTATTCCTGCACTGTGCCCGGGGTTTTCCAGGCGTTAGAGTCAGAATAAATGATCTTATTAAATATAAATAAATAATCTGACGTGATTATTTTGGAGTGAACCGAGCTTCTCTTTAACCCTGTACCCCTCTCGCCCCTCCTCGCCCCCACCCTCGCCCCCGCCCTCGCCGTAATCCGCCGTAAATGGCCGGGGTCTCGGAGGGGTGGAGCTCTGCGTCTGAGGGAACGTCGCGCTTGGTGGAGCGCTCGGTGAAGCAAGAAGATGAGGCGACACAGAGGAACCCAACCTGAAGCTCAAGGTGACCCCACACACACTCACACACACACACTCCGACACACGCCACTGCCAGGGCTAAACCTACACGGCCAAATTTAGGCGGACGCCCCTCCTAACTGCGGTCAGGTGTGCCAGCCACGCCCGATGCCGCCAGGCGTGTAAAATCTGCAATATTAAATAAATTATACGGAACGATTCCAACTTTGTGGCAACAGTTTGGGCACGACCCCTTTCTTACCCGTCCTGTTCCAAACCGAGTGTGCCACCGGGCACAAAGTTAGTCCCGTAACGAAACAGTCTGATGGGTTCAGTGTGAACCTTGACCTTGACCGTACTGAACATGGGACTGAATATAACGTTGACTGTGAGTTGGTCCGTGCACGATACGGATCTCCGTACCAACCCGCCCGACGCAGGTGAAAAGAAGCGGTTGATACTGCACACGTGTCGGAGGGGGTGTGTGTTAGTCACACACACACAGACGTCATACACACACACACACGTACACACACAGACATCATACACACCTACACACAGAGACACACACACAGCCTCACACACACACACATGTACACACACAAACACACACCTACACACAGAGACACACACACACACAGCCTCATACACACACACAGACGTCACACACACATACACATAAACACTCACACACACACACACACACATACAGATGTCACACCCACTTTGAAGTCAGGAGGGTGGCTTGGTGGGTAGCACTGTCACTTCACAGCATGAAGGTCCTGGGTTCGATTCCCAGGTGGAGCGATCTAGGTCCTTTCTGTGTGGAGTTTTGCATGTTCTCCCCGTGTCTGTGTGGGTTTCCTCCAACAGTACAAAGACATCTAGTGTGTGTGTGTGTGTGTGTGTGTGTGTGTGTGTGAGGCTGTGTGTGTGTGTGTGTGTGCCCTGTGATGGACTGGCAACCTGTCCGGGTGTTTCCTACCTTTTGCCCAGTGAATTGGACCCACTGCAACCCTGACCAGGATAAACTGGTGGTAAAACAGACCATGACTGAATGATTGAATGAACTAGTGTTAAGGGTGCTGAACAATGCTGTCCCAAGCTGTGCTATCAGCCGGCGTCCTGTCCGCACTGCGCCCAGTGATTCCGAGTTAACCGGTAGTGGTGATTAAAGAAATGGACTAGTAATCAGAAGGTTGCTGGTTCAAGCCCCACCACATTTACATTTGCAGCATTTAGCTGACGCTTTTATCCAAAGAGACTTACAGTACTGTGACAGTATACAGTCTGAGCAATTGATGGTTAAGGGCCTTGCTCAAGGGCCCAACAGTGGCAACCTGGCAGTGGTGGGGCTTGAACCAGCGACCTTCTGATTACTAGTCCAGTTTCTTAACCACTAGACTACAACTGCTAAGTTGCCACTGTTGGGCCCCTAAATGCTGCAAATGTAAATTAATTGAGGGCAGGGGTAGCTCAGTGATTAAGGTACAGGGTTAATAATCAGAAGGTTACTAGTTCAAGCCTCACATCTGCCAGGTTGCAACTGTTGGGCCCCTGAGCAAGGCCCTTAACCTTCAGTTGCTTGCAGTGAGTACAGACACAGTTGTAATTTGCTTTGGATAAAAGCGTCTGCTAAATGCTGCAAATGTTAATGTAAATTCACACCCCACCGCTGCTAAGTTGGCACTGTTGGGCCCCTGAGCGAGGCCCATAACCCGTAAAGGTCATAATTCCTGGTCACTTTGGATCCACTAAACGCTTTTGAATGCAGGAAAAGCTGTGTCCATGCTGACCTCTGACCCGACGCCCGACCCCTGCTTTGTTTTTAATGCCGGCGGTTGTTTAAGATCACAGCGGGTGAAAGGAACACAGGGGGGGACGTTTCAGGGCCCCGGGGCGAGAACCCACCCCCATACACCCACCATACACCCCTGTAATTCTGTTTACGTTACAGATCCGGATCGCTCAGCCGTGTCCCCCTCGCCCACACACACACACACACACACACACACACACACACACACACACACACACACACACACACACACACACACACACACACACACACACACACACACACACACGTTCCCGTTCTCACCTCAATCTCCCGTCTGTAGTTTGAACGCTAACAAGATCCGATGCCATCAGATAACGGCTGGAAATTTGGCGCCGGGTGGCGAAGTCATTCTGCGCCGCTTTTGTTGTTACTGTCACGCTGAAGTGGTTCCTCGTCTGCACTTATTGTTCAGCCCAAAAATGTTATAACATATAAAATTCAGTTCCTGACTGGAGATGATTGCAGGAGGAAATATCGAGGACGTGTGTGTGTGTGTGTGTGTGTGTGTGTGTGTGTGTGTGTGTGTGTGAGTGTGTGTGTGTGTGTGTGTGTGTGTGTGAGTGTGTGTGTGAGTGTGTGTGTGTGTGTGTGTGAGTGTGTGTGAGTGTGTGTGTGTGTGTGTGTGTGTGTGTGTGTGAGTGTGTGTGTGTGTGTGTGAGTGTGAGTGTGTGTGTGTGTGTGTGTGTGTGAGTGTGAGTGTGTGTGTGTGTGAGTGTGTGTGATCGTGTGTGTGATCGTGTGTGTGTGTGTGTGTGTGTGTGTGTGTGTGTGACTGTGTGTGTGTGTGTGTGAGTGTGTGTGTGTGTGTGTGTGTGTGTGAGTGTGTGTGAGTGTGTGTGAGTGTGTGTGTGTGTGTGTGTGTGTGTGTGTGAGTGTGAGTGTGTGTGTGTGTGTGTGTGTGTGTGTGAGTGTGAGTGTGTGTGTGTGTGAGTGTGAGTGTGTGTGATCGTGTGTGTGTGTGATCGTGTGTGTGTGTGAGTGTGTGTGTGTGTGTGTGAGTGTGAGTGTGAGAGTGTGAGTGTGTGTGTTTGTGTGTGATCGTGTGTGTGTGTGTGTGTGTGAGTGTGTGTGATCGTGTGTGTGTGTGTGATCGTGTGTGTGTGTGATCGTGTGTGTGTGTGAGTGTGTGTGATCGTGTGTGTGTGTGATCGTGTGTGTGTGACTGTGTGTGTGTGTGTGTGTGAGTGTGTGTGTGAGTGTGTGTGTGAGTGTGAGTGTGTGTGTGAGTGTGTGTGTGACTGTGTGTGTGTGTGTGTGTGATCGTGTGAGTGTGTGTGTGTGAGTGTGTGTGTTTGTGTGTGATCGTGTGTGTGTGTGTGTGAGTGTGTGTGATCGTGTGTGTGTGTGTGATCGTGTGAGTGTGTGTGATCGTGTGTGAGATCGTGTGTGTGTGTGATCGTGTGTGTGTGTGACTGTGTGTGTGTGTGTGTGTGAGTGTGTGTGTGAGTGTGTGTGTGTGTGTGAGTGTGTGTGTGTGTGTGTGTGTGTGTGTGATCGTGTGTGAGATCGTGTGTGTGTGTGATCGTGTGTGTGTGACTGTGTGTGTGTGAGTGTGTGTGTGAGTGTGTGTGTGTGTGTGAGTGTGTGTGTGACTGTGTGTGTGTTCGTGTGAGTGTGTGTGTGTGAGTGTGTGTGTTTGTGTGTGATCGTGTGTGTGTGTGTGTGTGTGAGTGTGTGATCGTGTGTGTGTGTGTGATCGTGTGTGTGTGTGTGAGTGTGTGTGTGTGAGTGTGTGTGATCGTGTGTGAGATCGTGTGTGTGTGTGATCGTGTGTGTGACTGTGTGTGTGTGTGTGTGTGTGTGTGAGTGTGTCAAGTCAAGTCAAGTCAACTTTATTTATATAGCGCTTTTTACAATAGACATTGTCTCAAAGCAGCTTTACAGAATCCAGGACCAACAGATACAAAAACCCCTGTTGAGCAAGCCGAGGGCGACTGTGGCAAGGAAAAACTCCCTGAAAATTACAGGAAGAAACCTTGAGAGGAACCAGACTCAGCAGGGCCCGTCCTTCTTGGGTGGCCTGGAGGATACTTTAAATAAATACACGATTTACACAAATCATACAAACACAGAATTAAATGATCTAAAAGTCATAACTGGTAATAAATAGATAAATAAACAATTAAATAATAATAGAGTTGTTATCCGCTCTAGTCTTCAATAAAGTCTGTAGTGATTTCTTGTCGTTGCAATTACTCCAGACCCGTCACATCTGACAGGAGCAGCATCGTTGTCCCGGCAGTCTCGACTTTAATCCTTAACCTCGGCGGGTAAACAGGTTTCCATCAGAATGCCCTCGGGGTAAAACAACAGAGAATGTAGTTAATAATGTACAATGCTAGTTGACAAACAGTTTTACAGAGAGTTTTAGACTCCGGCAGCCCTAATTATTACAGCAGAACTAAAAGGGAGAGCGAGCAGGTAACAAGGTCATGAAGGCTTTCACAGGACATCAGCGCCC
Source organism: Trichomycterus rosablanca (assembly GCF_030014385.1). Classification (NCBI taxonomy): domain Eukaryota; kingdom Metazoa; phylum Chordata; class Actinopteri; order Siluriformes; family Trichomycteridae; genus Trichomycterus; species Trichomycterus rosablanca. Next base: position 585,985 of record NC_085993.1, on the reverse strand, counting down.
ATCTCCCCACCGTCATCAAACCTGAGTGTGTGTGTGTGTGTGTGTGTGTGATCGTGTGTGTGTGTGTGTGTGAGTGTGTGTGTGTGTGTGTGTGTGTGTGTGATCGTGTGTGTGTGTGTGTGTGACTGTGTGTGTGTGTGTGTGAGTGTGAGTGTGTGTGTGTGAGTGTGAGTGTGTGTGTGTGTGTGATCGTGTGTGTGTGTGAGTGTGTGTGATCGTGTGTGAGTGTGTGATCGTGTGTGTGTGAGTGTGTGTGTGACTGTGTGTGTGTGTGAGTGTGAGTGTGTGTGTGTGTGAGTGTGTGTGATCGTGTGTGTGATCGTGTGTGTGTGTGAGTGTGTGTGATCGTGTGTGTGATCGTGTGTGTGTGTGTGTGTGTGTGATCGTGTGTGTGTGTGTGTGTGACTGTGTGTGTGTGTGTGTGAGTGTGAGTGTGTGTGTGTGTGTGTGTGTGTGTGACTGTGTGTGTGTGTGTGTGTGTGTGAGTGTGTGTGAGTGTGTGTGTGAGTGTGAGTGTGTGTGTGTGTGTGTGTGTGTGACTGTGTGTGTGTGTGTGTGATCGTGTGTGATCGTGACTGTGTGTGTGTGTGTGTGTGTGTGTGTGAGTGTGTGTGTGTGTGTGTGTGAGTGTGAGTGTGTGTGTGTGTGTGTGTGTGTGTGTGTGTGTGACTGTGTGTGTGTGTGTGTGTGTGTGTGTGTGTGACTGTGTGTGTGTGTGTGTGTGACTGTGTGTGTGTGTGTGTGAGCTCTCTATGCTGATTCCTGCTGGAGTTTAATGAGTGTTGGGGGATCTGAACCCTCCCCGATCCGATTGTCGCCTCGTCATATAGATATTAATAACAAATCAGGGGCCGAGCGGCGGGAGTAGCGGGAGCAGCGCAGCGTGAAATGCCCAATCTGTGGACGTGGGCTCCCTGTCCCAGCTGGCACTAATAGGAGCTGACCCCCACGCTGCCCTCACTTAGGATCTGATTAATAATGGAGAGCGGGCGCGGGCGCGGGCGCCTCTGGGCGCGGCTGTTCCTCGAGGTCCCGCCGCCTCAGTCACCCCAAAAATAACGGGTTCAGAGGAAGCGTGTTTAATTAACGCTCGCTCCAGAGCAGAGAGGAGGAACGTGGCACGAGCAGGTGGGTTACGATAACGCGGCGGGCTGGAATGTGCACGCCACGAGGTAGCAATCTTGGGGTGGCATCTTCAGTGGTGGCTCTCACACAGTGGTCGCATCTTCAGTGGTGGCTCTCACACAGTGGTGGTATCTTTAGTGGTGGCAGCTTCAGTTGTGGCATCTTGAAGTGATATCTTCAGTGGTGATATCTTCAGTGGTGGCATCTTTAGTGGTCGAATCTTGGGGTGGTATCTTGGGGTGGCATTTTCAATGATGGTATCTTGGGATGTCATCTTCAGTGGTGGAATCTCAAGCTTGCGAGTTTGAATCTCAGCTATGCTACCAACCATCTGGGCGCCTACACAGTCAACAATCAGCTGATCAGAGGGAGGAAATTCTGTAGTGATTCCTCATAGCTGCTGCAGTTACGCCCTCTGCTGGCTGATGGATGGTGCTGCAAAGAGACGGGGGATAACGGAGATCATTGCGTGACTCTCTGTGCACGATACGGATCTCCGTATGAACCCCGGTGCAGGTGATAAGAAGTGGTTGGTACTGCTCACGTGTCAGAGGGGGCGTGTGTTAGACAGGAGTCAAGGTCTGCAGCAGTCAATCAGGGAATTGGATATGACTAGATTAAGAAATTAGTAAAAGTAAGGAGGTGACGACTTCGTTGGGTCGGGTTTGTGCCCGCCCCGTTGGCACACGCGTCAGTCGTGTTTATGTTTCACACTCTCACCTCTGTTTCCTCGGCGTGTTCTCTGAGGTGTTGAACATGTCTAGACTCAAGCGTTCACTCGGGTGTCGTGTTTCAGGGCGCGCCCGCCCGACACCCCTCATCCCGACACCCCCCCCCCCCCCCCCCCCTCGTCCCGACCCCCCCCCCCCCCCTCGTCCCGACACCCCGCCCCACCCCCCATGGGCGGTCTGGTGTACGCCGCGCTCCCCGCGGGGACACATGCCGGGTCACGCTGTGGATTTACTGCTCACCTCACCTACACACTCCAACCGCTTCCTTCTCAAGAGTCTCACACGTTTAGAGTGTGTGTTTACTACTGGACTAGTGATCAGAAGGTTGTTGGTTCAATCCCACTAAACAAAGCTTTTAATTACAGTTTCTTCACAGAAGAATGAAGTTCTGTCTGATGTCCCCCTGTTGGTTTCCTCTGATGGTATAAAGTATCAGCATGTTGGACTCATGATCAGATTATTCTCCTCAGGCTGGATTTTACACCATAAATCTCACCAAGCGAACAACATTTCACTATTCTATTTTTCACCTGCCTGTCTGCAGTCCGGCTGAATGTCTTTTTGGGGTCTGATGTTCCTCCTCTTTGGGCTCTGATGTTTCTCTTTTTTGGGGGTCTGATGTTCTTCCTTTTTAGGGGTCCAATGGTCCTCCTTTTTGGGGTCAGATGTTCCTCCTTTTTGGGGTCTGATGTTGGGGTCAGGTGATCTGGAATGAATCCGAGCAGATAATGAGAGTTTGGGTATTTGTGCAACCCCCCACCACCCACCCCCCACCCGTCGTGTGGTTATTCTTCATGAGTTGTGCTGGTTTCTCAGTAGAACCTGGTTACAGGGTGTAATGGTGTAAGTGTAATGGTGTAAGTGTAATGGTGTAAGTGTAATGACTGGGCTGCAGCGCCCTCTGCTGGTAGAGGGAAACAGAACGATCTGAGATTTTAGTGTTGATACTCTGCAGGTCCAAAAAGATGTGAGAACATGACCGCGGGATTGTTACACATCCTAATCCCATAAGTTTGGAGTGTGTCTTTGGGAATTTGTGCACATCCAGTCAAAATTACACAAGCCATTAACAATCCACATTCCAACTCGTCCCAAAGAAGTCGAGGCTCTGTGCAGGTCACCAAAATTCCCAACCTATTTTTTTTATTTAGAATTACAGGCTGCACGTGGAGATCCTTCACCAACCCTGTGACTCAATATATCAATATACAGGGGTTGGACAAAATAACTGAAACACCTGGTTTTAGACCACAATAATGTATTAGTATGGTGTAGGGCCTCCTTTTGCGGCCAATACAGCGTCAATTCGTCTTGGAAATGACATATACAAGTCCTGCACAGTGGTCAGAGGGATTTTAAGCCATTCTTCTTGCAGGATAGTGGCCAGGTCACTACGTGATGCTGGTGGAGGAAAACGTTTCCTGACTCGCTTCTCCAAAACACCCCAAAGTGGCTCAATAATATTTAGATCTGGTGACTGTGCAGGCCATGGGAGATGTTCAACTTCACTTTCGTGTTCATCAAACCAATCTTTCACCAGTCTTGCTGTGTGTATTGGTGCATTGTCATCCTGATAGTCCTTGGCAGTGACGCGCCCATCTAGCACAAGTATTGGGCCAAGGGAATTCCATGATATGGCAGCCCAAACCATCACTGATCCACCCCCATGCTTCACTCTGGGCATGCAACAGTCTGGGTGCTACGCTTCTTTGGGGCTTCTCCACACCGTAACTCTCCCGGATGTGGGGAAAACAGTAAAGGTGGACTCATCAGAGAACAATACATGTTTCACATTGTCCACAGCCCAAGATTTGCGCTCCTTGCACCATTGAAACCGACGTTTGGCATCGGCACGAGTGACCAAAGGTTTGGCTATAGCAGCCCGGCCGTGTACAGTGTATCACAAAAGTGAGTACACCCCTCACATTTCTGCAAATATTTCATTATATCTTTTCATGGGACAACACTATAGACATGAAACTTGGATATAACTTAGAGTAGTCAGTGTACAGCTTGTATAGCAGTGTAGATTTACTGTCTTCTGAAAATAACTCAACACACAGCCATTAATGTCTAAATAGCTGCAACATAAGTGAGTACACCCCACAGTGAACATGTCCAAATTGTGCCCAAATGTGTCGTTGTCCCTCCCTGGTGTCATGTGTCAAGGTCCCAGGTGTAAATGGGGAGCAGGGCTGTTAAATTTGGTGTTTTGGGTACAATTCTCTCATACTGGCCACTGGATATTCAACATGGCACCTCATGGCAAAGAACTCTCTGAGGATGTGAGAAATAGAATTGTTGCTCTCCACAAAGATGGCCTGGGCTATAAGAAGATTGCTAACACCCTGAAACTGAGCTACAGCATGGTGGCCAAGGTCATACAGCGGTTTTCCAGGACAGGTTCCACTCGGAACAGGCTTCGCCAGGGTCGACCAAAGAAGTTGAGTCCACGTGTTCGGCGTCATATCCAGAGGTTGGCTTTAAAAAATAGACACATGAGTGCTGCCAGCATTGCTGCAGAGGTTGAAGACGTGGGAGGTCAGCCTGTCAGTGCTCGAACCATACGCCGCACACTGCATCAACTCGGTCTGCATGGTCGTCATCCCAGAGGGAAGCTGACGCACAAGAAAGCCCGCAAACAGTTTGCTGAAGACAAGCAGTCCAAGAACATGGATTACTGGAATGCCCTGTGGTCTGACGAGACCAAGATAAACTTGTTTGGCTCAGATGGTGTCCAGCATGTGTGGCGGCGCCCTGGTGAGAAGTACCAAGACAACTGTATCTTGCCTACAGTCAAGCATGGTGGTGGTAGCATCATGGTCTTGGGCTGCATGAGTGTTGCTGGCACTGGGGAGCTGCAGTTCATTGAGGGAAACATGAATTCCAACATGTACTGTGACATTCTGAAACAGAGCATGATCCCCTCCCTTCGAAAACTGGGCCTCATGGCAGTTTTCCAACAGGATAATGACCCCAAACACAACCTCCAAGATGACAACTGCCTTGCTGAGGAAGCTGAAGGTAAAGGTGATGGACTAAACCCAATTGAGCACCTGTGGCGCATCCTCAAGTGGAAGGTGGAGGAGTTCAAGGTGTCTAACATCCACCAGCTCCGTGATGACATCATGGAGGAGTGGAAGAGGATTCCAGTAGCAACCTGTGCAGCTCTGGTGAATTCCATGCCCAGGAGGGTTAAGGCAGTGCTGGATAATAATGGTGGTCACACAAAATATTGACACTTTGGGCACAATTTGGACATGTTCACTGTGGGGTGTACTCACTTATGTTGCCAGCCATTTAGACATTAATGGCTGTGTGTTGAGTTATTTTCAGAAGACAATAAATCTACACTGCTATACAAGCTGTACACTGACTACTCTAAGTTATATCCAAGTTTCATGTCTATAGTGTTGTCCCATGAAAAGATATAATGAAATATTTGCAGAAATGTGAGGGGTGTACTCACTTTTGTGATACACTGTATATTGACCCTGTGGAGCTCCCGACGGACAGTTCTGGTGGAAACAGGAGAGTCGAGGTGCACATTTAATTCTGCCGTGATTTGGGCAGCCGTGGTTTTATGTTTTTTGGATACAATCCGGGTTAGCACCCGAACATCCCTTTCAGACAGCTTCCTCTTGCGTCCACAGTTAATCCTGTCGGATGTGGTTTGTCCTTCTTGGTGGTATGCTGACATTACCCTGGATACCGTGGCTCTTGATACATCACAAAGACTTGCTGTCTTGGTCACAGATGCGCCAGCAAGACGTGCACCAACAATTTGTCCTCTTTTGAACTCTGGTATGTCACCCATAATGTTGTGTGCATTGCAATATTTTGAGCAAAACTGTGCTCTTACCCTGCTAATTGAACCTTCACACTCTGCTCTTACTGGTGCAATGTGCAATTAATGAAGATTGGCCACCAGACTGGTCCAATTTAGCCATGAAACCTCCCACACTAAAATGACAGGTGTTTCAGTTATTTTGTCCAACCCCTGTATATATATATATATATATATATATATATTAGGGCTGTCAAACGATTAATTTTTTTTAATCGCGATTAATCTCAGAATATCATATAGTTAATCGCGATTAATCGTTTTGTTTTTTCTTAAAAAGGAGGTGGTTTTAATGTTATGGATGATCGGTGTACATACACTAACATACACAAAAACTCATTCACAATCAACACAGTCTTGTTCCCTGGGTTCTGACAACTCACACTAGTGACTATATTACTTGCATCTTTGCACAATATTGGATTGTTTTTGCACCTTATTCTCACCTTATTCTACCTGATGCTATATAAACCCTACGCTGCTAACTGGATATCAGAATACGTTTTTATTAGGGCTGTCGAAGTTAACGCGATAATAGTAACGCTTTCCAGTGTTGCCAGATTGGGCGGTTATCCGCCAAGTTGGGCGGATTTTGTTGGAAAACAATTTAATAGCATTTAAATAACACTTCTGTTTAAAAGAAAATATTCAGTTTTAAGAAGCACCAGCATTGTAGAAGGTTATTAAAAGTAAAGTCAATTTTCAATGCTGATTTGGCTTAATAGTGTTGGTCAGTCTGTATCGAATTCTTGAAATGATAAAGTATTTCAAAGGAATATCTTTGAAATTCTTCCTCATAATGTTAAGGTTGCTATATTTTGGTTTTTCACTTGTCAGGGAAAATTAAGAGAGAAAAAAGCTTATTATTATCATGCGTGTGATATATATATCATTTACGTGATCTGCGTATCACGTTACCACTGTGTGCTGTACGTCACTGAGCTGATATGTGTATCAGGTGAGCAGCGGGTAACGGCGTGTTATGTTTAAGTGTGACGCTCCAAGTTGTGGATTAAGCAATAAAGACAAACTCGTTCTCCACATAACTAGTATCATTTGTATTTCGTGGTTAAGTACAAAACATAACAATGCGAGTCTTCGTGATGTAATTCTACATGGCACTCACTGCCTGTATAGGTAAATGAGTGAGTGACCACATAAAAAAGGTATCAGTTTCTGTGCCACCCCTGTGTGAGCAATGGTCTCAGTCTGGCCACCCCTGTGAAAATTGTCTGGCTCCGCCACTGGGCACTTACTCCTCTACTCTTAATGAGAGATGCCGTGCACGGTCAAGTCTGAACATGAACTATGGATGACTCGCAGGGCCAAATAGAATTTGCGTTAACGGCACTATTTCTTTTAATTGCGTTAAATTCAGATCGCAATAATGCGTTATTATCGCGCTAACTTCAACAGCCCTAATATACGGTATATACTGTATATAATATAGAATATATATATTACAATAGAGGAGTATAGAATATAGAATATATATATATACAGTATATTAGAATAGGATTTACAGCAGGATCGTTCCGGAGCCTCCTGCAGCAGGGACTTGTTCTGAGCAGGACAGAACCTGGAACCTAGAAAAACCCACAGTGGATTAATTCTACTTCAAGCAGATGATGGTGAACATCAGACCCCAAAAAGGAGGAACATCAGACACCAAAAAGGAGGAACATCAGACCCCAAAAAAAGGAACATCAGACCCCAAAAAAAGGAACATCAGACCCCAAAAAAGAGGAACATCAGACCCCTAAAAAAGAAGGAACATCAGACCCCAAAAAGGAGGAACATCAGACTTCTAAAAAGGAGGAACATCAGACACCAAAAAGGAGAAACATCAGACCCCTAAAAAAGAGGAACATCAGACACCAAAAAGGAGGAACATCAGACTCCAAAATGGAGGAACATCAGACCCATAAAAAGGAGGAACATCAGACCCCAAAAAAGAAAGAAACATCAGACCCCAAAAAAGAAGGAACATCAGACCCCAAAAAAGGAGGAACATCAGACCCCAAAAAAGGAGGAACATCAGACACCAAAAAGGAGGAACATCAGACCCCAAAAAAGGAGGAACATCAAACCCCAAAATGGAGGAACATCAGACTCCAAAAAGGAGGAACATCAGACCCCAAAAAGGAGGAACATCATACCCCAAAAAGGAGGAACATCAGACTCCAAAAAAGGAGGAACATCGGACTCCAAAAAGGAGGAACATCAGACCCCAAAAAGGAGGAACATCAGACCCCAAAAAGGAGGAATATTTCCTTTAAACACCCCCCCCCCCCTTCCTTTTCACCTCCTTTAGCTCTGAAAAAAACAAAGATTGAAGCTGAGTAAAGCTGAACATGTAAATTTAAGTAAAAAAATGTGGTTAAATGATGTTCTGGTGTAGGATCTTCAGATTTTGAGGAGAGCCTTCCCCAAACTTTTTCTTCTCACAAATTTAGAAGCATATAACATATTTAATATCATTAATTTGGATTACAGCCTTGCTGTGACCCGGGTTTGAATCTCAGCGCTGCTAGTTGTACCCAGTGTAGTCGTATCCAATTCCCTGTACTGCTGCAGACCTCCACTCCTGACCGAAGAGGGTCATTACTAACACACGCTCCCTCTGACACGTGTGCAGCACTGATTGTTTATTTTTATATATGGAGATCCGTATCGGAGATCCGTATCGCGCACGGAGAGTAAAGCACAGATCTGTGTTATCGCCCGTCTCTGTGCAGTACCATCCATCAGCCAGCAGAGGGCGAGATGATTCACCGCTGCTCCACCCGAGCGCCCTTTTTCGGTTAATTCCGCCGTTACCAATCCCCCCCCCCGCCCCCGCTCACACTCAGTGATGATGAACAAGACCTCGTTAGCGAGCGCTTTAACGCGGGGGTAGATAACGTCCTCATTAGAGTCACTAATGAGCGCCGCTTCAGCAGCCGCCGCCGCTCTGATGGTGCGCTTCATTCCCGCGGTGCTGAGCGTTTCCTCTCGGTCTTTACGACTCCTGCCGGCGCTCCATCCATCTTTCCTCTCGCTCGGCCGTCCTGCACTCTCTCTCTCTGTCTCTCTCGCTCTGTCTCTCTCTCTCTCTGTCTCTCTCTGTCTCTCTGTCTCTCTCTCTCTCCGGAGTGACTCGATTCACCGGCTGATTTATGAGGCCACGGCGTGAGCAGTAAAGCCGGCCGCTCCTAATTGAAGCCGGTCGGCGGGGAGACACCGCAGATCCATCACGCCGGCTCGGGAGGACCGGATTCAGCACAGATCCATTTATAGTCCATCACTGACTGAACTGAACCCACGGCTGAGGATGCTAAATTATTTGGGAAAGTTTTACCGCTCCACGCCGCCGGTGCAGAGTGCTCTGATCTCCGGTCAATCCGAGTGAATACGAGACGTCAGGGTGCTCGGGGGCGTCTAATAAAATCTTTGGGACCCGGGTTCGAACCTCACCTTTATATTTTTGCAGTTTAGCAGATGCTTCTATCCAAAGTGACTTACAAGCAGTTGAAGGTTAAGGGCCCTGCTCAAGGGCCCGACAGTGGCAACCTGGTAGATGCAGGGCTTGAACCAGTGACTTTCTGATTACTAGTCACTGAGCTACCGCTGCTCCTCTTCGTTTCGGTCAGCAGAGGTCACAATCAGCCATCGTCCCTCCCCCTAGAGACAAGCAGCCATTCGTAGGTCTGTGTAGGTGTCCGGCTGGTTGATAGTCTTTTTTACCCACTCGCCATCATTTGGGGACCCTTGAGCTTTTAGACGGCACTGCATGATAAATGCAGCTACATGAGTTCCAAAGTGCTTCAGAAAACCGTTGTTACTTAACACAGTCTGCAGCTGCATCATGAAACACAACCTGAACTCTGTTACACACAGAGAGAGTCAGACATCAATTCTATACAGAAACGCTGCAGAGTTCTCTGGGCCTGAGCTCATCTCAGATGGACCGAAAGACAGTGGACACGCGTGTTTATGATTACTACTTCTGTACCTTAACCGCTGAGCTACCACTGACCGCTACCTGTGGTCACTGGTTATGATAAACATCACGTTATTTCCACTTAGCGCAGGTTGCCTTGGTTTCCTCCTATCACCTGAAACATGCAGCAGGTGGATTGGCTGCTCTATGATGTCTCCAGATGCGAGTGAGCACAATATTCATAAAATCTCATAAAGGTGGCACAGAGGTAAAGTACACTAGCCTGGGATCTGACGATCAAGGGTTTGAATCTCGGCAGTGCTATCGACCGACCGGGCATCTGCATAGACACGATCAGCTAATGACTGGCAGAAAGGGATGGCCGAAACAGCCCAGCCATTGTGAGGCGCCGGATCCGGATCATGTTTCTTGCCTCTTGCCCAATGAACTGGACCCTCTGTGACCCTGACCAGGATGAAGCGATGGTAAAACAGACACTGAATGAATGAATAATGAAGGACGCCCTTCCTTCCTGACACAACCCCACGACCTGCACTGAGAGCGCACTGACAGGTGCGAGTGCGCCTCCCGATGGCTGGGCTGCCTCTGCAGACGCCTGACAGGCTGATAGCACCGCTGAGATTCGAACCCTCGAACCGTTCGCAGTAGTGTCCGGTGCACAGAAAAAGACAAGCTGTGGGAATCATTCCACAAGGAATTTCGGAATTTTGACTGTAACTGCAGGCGCAGATCAGAGCATTCCGTCCACCTCACATCTTATTTTATAAAAGGTGTAAGGAGGCCGGCAGTACCTGGAACAAATCCATCACAGCAAGAGGAATCGAAGGCAGGGGGACGAACCCGCGTCCCCGAGGGCGTGCAGCACCGACACTACCCGCCGCCTCGCTACGGTGAATTTCTCATTACATTCCGGCTCCGTCCCGCATCAGGAACGCCAAGTCCTCATTCCGTTTCTATTTCACGTCGGCGGGGCGGCGGATGCTATCTCGTCGTACCCGCTGCTCTACACGTGGACACACGCCGCCCCGCCGCCGCCGCCGAACCGCCGCGTCTCGCTCCGGCTGATCTGAGAGCAGAACTTCCATCCTATTCTCTTTTAGATTTTATTTTTATCTGCATGGTATTATTTCTCCCGCGTTTCCTTTCACCTCGTGTCCTCCTTTGAATCCGAGGCGTGTCGCTCCTCGCGATGACTATCTGCTACGCCGCGTAAATATATTTATATATCGACAGAAAAAAAGAGGCGGCGGAGAGGATCCGTAAAGGCCCGGCGCTTTGTTCCGGGATCCTGAAGCCCACAATAACCGGCTCCTTTTTTATTTCTCTAAGCTCTCGGTTATCTTTGTGATGGTTGCAAACACAGAAGCTTTATGACGACGGCTCCGACTTAAATCAATTTAAAGCCGCCTTTGAGATTCCTTTCGCTACGCCATTGTGCGCGCCAGAGAAAAAGAGAATGAGAGGCAAATCAGAATGGTAACGTCTGGCGTGTTTCGGGTTCCCCCCCGCGCACCGGGCGCTCTTCCATCACCCGCACAAAGACCGATCGATCGATTCTCCTCCATTTTTAAGTAAATCTGGACCAAAAAAATGGCACATTTTGAAAGACAGATAAAAGAGCCCACGGGCGGAGAGCGCCGACGCTGGATGCTCAGTTAAAGCTAACCGAGCGCGGCGGTTAATCGCCTCTCTTGTTTATCGTAGACGTTCTGATTCCTCTCAGTATCTGCTGCACCTACTTGTTTCTGTTTATCGGAGCTAAATGCTCTTTTCATTTGCCGGGGGGCACCGGCGCATCGATCGGTCAGCAGAGGTCAGCAGAGGTCAGACTTGCTCTCGAGTCTTTCATACCCACCACCTTCATTTGGGGACCTTTAAGCTTTTAGACGGCGCTGCATGAGAAACAGTGATGCTACGGTGATAAATACAGCTACATGAGTTCCAGAGCGCTTCAGAAAACCATCGTCAATTAACACGGTCCACCGCTGCATCAAGAACTTCAACCTGAACCTCTAATACACAGAGAGAGTCCAGACTGGATTGTGCTGCTCCTGAAGACGTTCTGATTCCTCTCTTTACAACTGTAGACCTTGGAGTGACATGTGCTTGAGCGGCCTGCCTGCAGTCCAGATCTGCCTCCTGTTTAAAACATCCGGCGCATCATGAAGAGGAGAATCAGATGACGGCGAGACGACCTGTTGAGCAAGAACGGAGAAAAATTCCACTGGTGTCCTCAGTTCCACACGCGTTAAAAAGTACAAATGAATAGGGATGCTGATGGAACACAGGGGGAAGCACAGGGGGGAACACGGGGAGGAACACGGGGAGGAACACAGAGAGAAACACAGGGGGGAACACAGGGAGGAACACAGAGGGGAACACAGGGGGGAACACAGGGAGGAACACAGGGGGGAACACAGGGAGGAACACAGGGGGGAACACAGGGAGGAACACAGGGGGGAACACAGGGGAGAACACGGGGGAACACAGGGAGAAACACAAGGGGGAACACAGGGAGGAACACAGGAGGGAACAGGGGGGAACACAGGGAGGAACACGGGGAGGAACACGGGGAGGAACACGGGGAGGAACACGGGGAGGAACACAGAGGGGAACACAGGGAGGAACATAGGGGAGAACACAGGGAGAAACACAAGGGGGAACACAGGAAGGAACACAGTAGGGAACAGGGGGGAACACAGGGAGGAACACGGGGAGGAACACAGAGGGGAACACAGGGGGAAACACAGGGGGAAACACAGGGAGGAACACAGGGAGGAACACAGGGGGGAACACAGGGAAACACAGGGGGGAACACAGGGGGAAACACACCCCAGTCCTGACTTTTTTGGATCAGATTCCACCAGTGAAACATTATAAATATTTTCTACTTGTATCACTTAAATAAAGACTGAGGAGAATAAAACATCACAGTTTCTTCTTTATACTGTCCACACTTTATTGGACTCCCGAGCTCCTTCTGAAAACCCATTGTGGTCGCACCAGCGCCGGCGTACGGGCACAGGAGAGTCTCTCAGCGCTCCCGTCCCTAAACATCTCAGATACAAGCAAATCCTGGCTAAGCCACTAAACCCAGTTTAAGCGCTGACCACGCCGACAGACCCGCGTCAGAATCTCTCCCCGCCATCGCCGCGTGTGATTCGCCGAACGGCTCCGGGGCCGCGGGGACAGACGAGGCCGAGTCGGGTTCGAGGAGGGGGGGCGAGTGATCCCCCCCCCGATCTCTACCCCTCTTAAATCCAGCAGGAAAATGGAGGCTGCTGGGATTAGAGGCTTCTGTAATTGTGGAGAGGCGGCGGAGTCAGAGAGCAGCCATTCCACTGGATTAAGACAACACTGTGTGTGTGTGTGTGTGTGTGTGTGTGTGAGTGTGTGAGTGTGTGTGAGTGTGTGTGTGTGTGTGAGTGTGTGTGTGAGTGTGTGAGTGTGTGTGTGTTCATCTGCACCCTACGGCTATTTTGACAGCACAATAAAGCCTCTAGTAAAATTAGAACCACAGTAACCGCGGTGTCTGAGCTGCAGCGGCTGCGTCCTTTAAAAGACCCACCAATTCTGACATCTCAAGCTCTTGGGGTCGAATCTCAGCTGTGCTATCGTCCGTCCGGGCTCCTCTAGAGAGGGAGATTCCTCATAAATGCTGCAATCACACCCTCTGCTGGCTGACTGGTAGAACTGCACTATAAAAACGAGGTGATTCATGTGCTTCAGGTGTAATAAATCAATCATATAAAGGAAATGATTTATCATGCTTATTATTAGCAGAAACAGTTTAGGGAAGGACTTTTCAGAGAAACTCCAGTGTCCTGCACAGAGGAACATGGGGAGGAACACAGGGGGGAACACGGAGGAACACGGGGAGGAACACAGGGAGGAACACGGGGAGGAACACGGGGAGGAACACGGGGAGGAACACATGGGGGGGCAGGAAGGAACACAGGGGGAACACAGGGGGGAACACGGGGAGGAACACAGGGAGGAACACGGGGAGGAACACAGGGAGGAACACGGGGAGGAACACAGGGAGAAACACATGGGGGGGCAGGAAGGAACACAGGGGGAACACAGGGAGGAACACAGGGAGGAACACAGGGGGGAACACATGGGGGGGGGCAGGAAGGAACCCGGGGGGAACACAGGGAAGAACACAGGGGGGAACACAGGTAAGGGGGACACAGATCTGTGGATGTGTTCCGGAAGCCGTTTTGCGTCTGTATGGGATGGAACTCGTACTTGCAGAGAGATTTAGCCCTCTCCAGCCCCTGTTCTGTCTTTTCGGAGCACACTCACGGGTGGCGTCGATGCCAGATGGGTGTAATATCCGCTCAGACTGGCACTGCTGGTGACTGGCGATGGCGGGGGGCATTCAGGGCTGAAAAGCTCGTCCTGGCGTTCTCAAACTCTCTGTTTTATGCACGTCTGAGGCATTAAGGACGGATTTGTGAACAGAAATTGTTTGTGGAGCCGCGGGCGCTTGTGTACGAGGGCGTGGGTGGGTACGGGGGGTACAGGGGGTACGGGGGGTGTGTGGGGTGTTTTATTCCACGCCGAAATCCTTTCATCTCTTTTCTATTTCCTTCCTTTCTTGTTTCGTTTTGTTCTCCTCACATTCTCTCTTTTATTTTCCGCCTCCTTCCAGAACTGTAGAAATCGGCCGCGCCCTTAAACTCCTAAAGCTACGCGCTACGTGACGTGAACGATTTCCCGGCGTATCGGCGGCGGCTCTGAGAAACGCGCTAACGAAACTCGGCTCCGTAGCGAGAGAAGAAAAGACAGAACGATGATCTGAAAGGGAAGAATGGGACGATCCCACACAGACGACTTTAGCGCATCGAGCTGTCAGACGCAACTACAAAGGAGAAGAAATCCTGCAGCGGCCGCGACAAATCCGCTATTTTTATACCCTTATACTCGTATCAATCCCGCCGTCCTATTTTTCCTCCTCGTTTCTGTGTTTTAAATCCGCCGTCGCTCTTTCTTTATACAGCACGGTGAGAATGCTTTTTAAAGCTCTTTATCCTGGCACAAGAGACGCCGATACACAAGTTTAGCTTTTACGCTAAATCAGAATCAGATTTATTCACCGGGTGTGTTTGCACACACGAGGGCTGTTGGTATAAAATACAGACAATGTACAGATTATAACACGCTAAGCAAAGATTTACAAAAATAAAATATAAACATATATAAATAAAAATACACAGCGGTACCTTAAAACTGGACGTCAGTGGGTTCTGGGAGTGGTGTTGAGTTTTAAAGACGTTGAGTTTCGAGGTATTTTTCCCCATAAGGATGTTTGTGAAACCTGTTAATGCGTCCATGGTCCCGTGGAGCTGCAGATATTTTAGTCTCATGTAAAATAATGAGGTTGTTTTTGACACTTAAACACTGAAAATAACACAAATATAATATAAACACACTGAAATACAATTACTAACAGTTAAACATCAATAAAAATACAATAAAAGCTGCACTTTAGTTTTACTTCTTTATTGTTTCCTGATGCTTCTTAATGCTGGAGATGCTTGATGTTGGAATACCGTATTCCCTTCAGCACCGGCGCATTCACATGAGAAGTGACAAAATTGCTTCTGTGCCGCTGTGCCGTTATTTCCTATGAAGTGTGACGGCGGTGCACAAAACTCACCGTGACTTATTGTAGTAAAACAGCGAGTGAGGAATGTGATTAGTGGAGGAACTTATGAGCAGTAATAATGAAGAGAAGTTTAGTGCTCCTGTCTCCTTCTTTTACTACATTAAACCACGTTAAGCTTTATTTTCAACCAGAAGCGTTTTAGACTCTGGGAGAAGCTGATTCTGATTCTCACCATTTCTCAGAAGCTGGAGCTGTAACACAAGTTTAAAAGTGAAACAGAGAGGAGAATCCAGATATCCTAATATGTATATATATATATACGTACATCGAGCAGGTATAACATTGTGAGCACTGACAGGTGGAGTGAATAACACTGATCATCTCTTCATCACGGCACCTGTTAGTGGGGGGGATATATTAGGCAGCAGGTGAACATTTTATCCTCAAAGTTGATGTTAGAAGCAGAAAAATGGGCGAGCGTGAGGATCTGAGTGAGTTTGACGAGGACCAGATTGTGATGGCTAGACGACAGAGCATCTCCAAAACTGCAGCTCTTGTGGGGTGTGTCCCGGTCTGCAGTGGTCAGTATCTATCAAAAGTGCTCCAAGGAACAGTGGTAAACCGGCGACAGGGTCATGGGCGGCCAAGGCTCATTAATGCACGTGAGGAGCGAAGGCTGGTCCGTGTGGTCCGACCCAACTGTCCACCGCCAAAAGTGCCAACAATGGGCACGTGAGCATGGGAACTGGACCATGGAGCAATGGAAGAAGGTGGCCTGGTCTGATGAATCACGGCTGGGTGCGTATGTGTCGCTTACCTGGGGAACACATGGTACCAGGATGCATTATGGGAAGAAGGCAAAATGTTCTGCTGGGAACATTGGGTCCTACCATCCATGTGGATGTCCATCACAGGGCCTGGGTCATCACAGCCCCCCTGCCCCCCCAAGTTATAATCAATCGTGCCTGTATGTATGTATGTAGACACTAATACACACTAATGTACACACTAATACTAATACACTAATAGTGTGTATAAGTGTGTATTAGTGTATATTAGTGTGTATTAGTGTATATTAGTGTGTATTAGTGTGTTTGTATTAGTGTGTTTATTCGTGTGTGTATTAGTGTGTATAAGTGTGTATTAGTGTATATAAGAGTATGTGTGTATGCGGTGCTGTAGGGGGGGGGGGGGGGGGGGGGTTGTGGGGGGGTGTAAGCTGTGGTTGATATTGACTGGAGCCGCGTCTGAACCCTGCAGGACCGTAAACAGGAAACAAATCACTCTCTAATCGTCACCAGGATGAATTGTGACCACCAGCGTTTGTAATTCTGTGTGTGTGTGTGTGTGTGTGTGTGTTGGGGGGGGGGGGGGGGGTTGGACTCGATTGACTGCTGGACTAATAGGAACGAGCAGTGTGAATATTTTAATCAGCCGTTGCTCCTCAACAGGACCTAAACGATTGTGAAAGGCCACTCATCAGCAGAGCGGCGCCGCCATCCATCTCCAGAGCCGCCGCTGCCAATCATCCACTCTCTCTGAGGGCACGTGGCACACGCCACCGCCCCGTAACCACGGGTTACCGAGGGTACACGAGTGTACCGTGATAGGCGCGGTGATAAAGTCGGAACGATTTCTGAAGAATAAAAACAAACAAAACACGTCATGGGAACAGCGTACTGACGCTTCCGGACTGGTTCAGGATACCTCAGGGTTTGAAGTGGTCTCTTTCAGGATGACGGTTCCCTCCTCACACAGCACCAGGGCTCACTGAACGCTCTCCGTACACCCCAGAGTACAAAAAATGATAAACGACAAATCCTGGAGTGAGGGTCAGTCTCGGGTCAGCGACTCCATAAGCACAGATCCAGTACAAACAAATCACCGCCCTCCTGGACAGGGGGTCACAAGTTCCCACCCCAGGTCAATTTAGAGTCGTTTTTTTAACCTGTAAGCCCAGATAGTGTTGAGTCAGGAAGGATGCAAGGCGTAAAACCTGTACCAAGTATCATACAGTAATACAACGTGATGTACAACCCCGATTCAGAAAAAGTTGGGACGGTTTAGAACTTGCAAATAAATACGAGGATCTTTAAAAAGTTTCCTCATTATTTTATCTCTATTAAGAATTTAAAAACAAACTCGTCGCCTTCTGATGCTTTTTTCCAGCGTCGTACCGACTTTTTAATGTGTTTGGTTGAGCTCGTAGCCACTGATGCGCCGGTGCTTTCACATCATCATCACATGAAAATCCTCTTCCTCTTAAAGCTTCTTTCAGCCTCCAAACAGGTGGAAATCAGATGGAGCTAAATCAGGACTATAAGCGTCTCTCAGTCTCTCAGACACGAGTGATTACTACAGAATAGAACCAAACAGAACAGAACAGAACCAAACAGAACAGAACCAAACAGAACAGAACAGAAGAGAACAGAACAGAACAGAACAGAACAAAACAAAACAGAACAGAACAGAACCAAACAGAACAAAATCAAACAGAACAGAACAGAACCAAACAGAACAGAACCAAATAGAACAGAACAGAACCAAACAGAACAGAAGAGAAAACATTTATGAGGGATCTTCAGTAAGTTTCCTCATGTGTATATTGTGGTTCTGCTCGGTGAGGGTGGAGGAGGAGGAATCACTCGTGTTTGTTCTGTTTGGTTCTGTTCTCTTTGGTTCTGTTCTCTTTGGTTCTGTTCTCTTTGGTTCTGTTCTCTTTAGTTCTGTTCTTTTTGATTCTGTTCTGTTCTCTTTGGTTCTGTTCTCTTTGGTTCTGTTCTTTTTGGTTCTGTTCTCTTTGGTTCTGTTCTCTTTGGTTCTGTTCTCTTTGGTTTTGTTCTGTTTGGTTCTGTTCTCTTTGGTTCTGTTCTCTTTATTTCTGTTCTTTTTGGTTCTGTTCGGTTCTCTTTGGTTCTGTTCTCTTTGGTTCTGTTCTTTTTGGTTCTGTACTGTTCTCTTTGGTTCTGTTCTCTTTGGTTCTGTTCTTTTTGGTTCTGTTCTCTTTGGTTCTGTTCTGTTTGGGTCTGTTCTGTAGTAATTGCTCGTGTCTGAGAGACTGAGAGACACTTATAGTCCTGATTTAGCGCCATCTGATCTCCACCTGTTTGGAGCCTGAAAGAAGCTTTAAGGGGAAGAAGATTTTCATGTGATGATGATGTGAAAGCACCGGCGCATCAGTTGCTGACGGCTTTCAAAAGTCGGTAAGACAGAAGAGTTTATTTTTAATTCTTAATGAGGAAACTTTTTTAAGATTCTCGTATTTTATTAGATAAATAAATTAATAAATAAATAAAAAATAAATAAATAAAAATAAAAGTAAATAAATAAAATTAATTAAATAATAAATAAATCTTAAATAAATTAATAAATAAATAAATAAATAAATAAAGGTCCCCTGATCATTAAGCCTCTGATTGTTTAGAACACAAAGCCTCGTACACGACTGATTGAATCACGTTCTCTTCGTTCTTCCTTTTCAGCCGAACGGTTCAGATCACCGGCGCAGTAAAACAAAAGCTGTGATTACGGCGCGAGAGCCAAACGTCTGTCGCTGCTTGTGATCGGGTGAATGAGGGTCAGCGTACGGGCCGTACGAGAACACGTCCCTTTGTTCCGGAGCCTCGGGGATCTCCTCCCCGCCGTTTCATATGCAAAACTCGGCGTGATACGGCCGGACGCTGCCGTTTGTCCTTGCCGCGTTCGTCATTAATCTTTGGCCTCGTGGCGGAGGGAGACGGCGCTGATTTGTAAAGCTCGATCTCCTCGGGGAATCCGGAACCGCTGGGAAATAATAATAATAATAATATAACGGCATCACGGCGGTAAAAACACGTCACATCAATTATACATCACTAAAGAGCGCCCGAGCTCCCGGACCATCCGACAGCGGTTAGTTCTATTAAAATAAAATAATAAAACACACACCCTCCCGGTCCCTACAGGCCCGGCGTCACCGCGGCAGCTCTCATTAACGCTCCAACGCTCCAGCGCACCGAGGAATCAAAAACCTCCCACCGACACCAGCAGCAAGGAATTAAACACACATCAGGAACCATTACGACTCCGCCCGAGCCTTTACCCTGGGCGTGACCCTGCCAAACTGGGACCAAAATCTGGAACGGTTCAGAACTTTTCTACCATCATGGTGCTGGTACTGGTGCCAAAATCCAAAGCGGTTCAGAAATTGTTGCTGGTACTGGTGCCAAAATCTGGAATGGTTCAGAGCGTTTCCACCATCATAATGCTGGTACTGGTGCCAAAATCTGGAACTGTTCAGAACTTGGTGCTGGTACTGGTGCCAAAATCTGGAACAGTTTAGCATTTTTCCATCATTATGGTACTGGTGCCAAAATGTGGAATGGTTTATAACTTGGTGCTGGTTCTGGTGCCAAAATCTGGAACAATTCAGAACTTGGTGCTGGTACTGGTGCCAAAATCTGGAACGGTTCAGAACTTGGTGCTGGTACTGGTGCCAAAATCTGGAACAGTTCGGAACTTGGTGCTGGTTCTGGTGCCAAAATCTAAAACAATTCAGAACTTGGTACTGGTGCCAAAATCTGGAACTGTTCAGCACTCTTCCACCTTAATGGTGCTGATACTGGAACCAAAATCTGGAACGGTTTAGAACTTGGTGCTGGTACTGGTGCCAAAATCTGGAACGGTTCAGAACTTGGTGCTGGTACTGGTGACAAAATCTGGAACGGTTCAGAACTTGGTGCTGGTACTGGTGCCAAAATCTGGAACAGTTCGGAACTTGGTGCTGGTTCTGGTGCCAAAATCTGAAACAATTCAGAACTTGGTACTGGTGCCAAAATCTGGAACTGTTCAGCACTCTTCCACCTTAATGGTGCTGATACTGGAACCAAAATCTGGAACGGGTTTAGAACTTGGTGCTGGTACTGGTGCCAAAATCCAGAACGGTTCAGAACTTGGTGCTGGTACTGGTGCCAAAATCTGTTACTGTTCAGAACTTGGTGCTGGTACTGGTGCCAAGATGTGGAACAGTTCAGAACTTGGTACTGGTGCCAAAATCCTGAATGGCTCATATATAACTGCCTTATATCAAACAGTTTGTCTGATTGGAGGAGCTTTGAAGAGGCTGTTGTGAAAGATCTGTACGGTGTCGCCATTACACGCCGACGCTTTTCTGTCGGAGTAATTTGGCTGCATCTTCACGTCTCCGTCGTAACAGAACGGCGTGAACCTTGGCGTGATATCGGACGCCCGCGCGGGGGTACCACTTATCCCACTGACATTGCTGGTGAAAGGTGCTACTCAGGGACTTTCATGTCATCACAATGCACCGCATTTTCCAAAAAAAAAAAAGGTCTGGGAGAGGCGCGGGGACGCTCCGGGGGCCGAGAGAACAAGGTGAACGGGGTACGACAAGCACTAAGGCGCTGTTGAGAGTGACGCGCCGCTACCAGACGCCAAAAAGCCCCGAGACTTTGTTGGCAGAGATGAATTAGGGGAGCGGAAATAGCCTCTCCAACCTTTACTGTAATACTGCAGGTTAACACACACACACACACACACACACACACACTCACACACACACTCACACACACACACTCCTTTATCTTTTTCACCTTCCAAACAGTCAGTAACAGACAGCGGACGCAGGAAGAAACGACGCCGGTTCAAAGCGAGAGGCTGGTGTGTTTTTTTTCTCTCTGATTATCCTGAACGCAGGTAAAATGTGCCAGGTGGAAAATATCCCGTCTGACCCTTTTGTGCGTCCATTCTGAGAAGTTCGTTAGGCCGAGGAGGCGCAGAACGACTCCCGAGAGCTCATGTATATTAAGCAGAATTCCGGCGGCTCTTGTGATGATGAATTGCCGGGGTAACGCCGGGACGCCTCTTTTGCATTTGAATGCCCCCCCCCGAGCGTCAGGCTCTTATTTCATTAGCTCACGTCACGTCAGCTGATGGATTTTAATTTGATTCTCTGGTTCCAGCGTTCCTGGAGAACGTCTCGCTCCTCTCCGATAGCCGCGGATCCACTGAGACCGGGACTGAAGGAGCGGCGGGTAATGAGGAAGAGAGGAAATAAATCATACAGCGAGCACGAGCGAGTACGAGTGTTAATGTAGAAGAACCGCGCGGTTCCTACTGAGAGTAGAAATGAAGACGGGATTCAGCATAACGACAATTTAAATACAGTTCAGACCCTTTAATCCTGTCCTAAAATTATTACAACTCCTACAGTGATGACGTTTTATTTCATATCCATGAGCATTATTAGTGTTCTGTGCTCTGTGGGGGTCTGCTGTGCTATTGACCAGCCGGGCATCTACACAGACATGCTTCAAAGACTTGTGAGTAGCCCTGATGCTCACGGTCAGGTGTGTAAATACTTTTGGCCATACTGTATAATGTATATAGATAGAGGGACGTGTGGACAGACTTGTTTCATCCTAATGGTAAATATATTGTGATTAGTAAAAGCGCTAAATACAATAAATGTACATCTTCACAAATTTGGGATGCACTGGAAGGTCAGCGGGGAGCCTCACGACATCAGTGCCCGACCCCGCGGACGCTCTTTGACCTGAGTGTGCACCAGTTCCCACAGACACACTCCATAAACCCATGAAAAGAAGTCTTCCCATGCAGAATAGAGCAGGATGTTCTAAATGTTTGCCTCCGGTCCTGGATCGGGTGTCCACATACATTTGACCACAATGTCTTATAATAACTCATTGTTATTATGACCGGTCTCTTTCAGGATTACCAGACGGGCGCTTTCTTTTCTCTGAGCTCCTCTGAACGCCACCCTTCATGCCCACAGTCGCCGCATTAAACTCAGACTGGCACAGACATAATTGGAAACCGACGTGAGCCTGGGCACCAATTAAGGCATGAATCAGAACCCCCACCTGTGTGTGATCTGTAATAACAGCAGTGTGTTTTCAGTGTTCACCACTCACCTCCTGACACCGAGCGTCTCCCCAGAACCATCTCAACCGTCCTCCTCTCGGTCACCAGGAGTCTCACCGGCGACACGGCGGTTAATTATGACCCGGGGCAAAAGCGAGCGCCGACAGCACGTGAGTACGACCTCTCAGTGTGGTTAAACAGCCGTGACCGCTCGACTCGGTGTGTTTGTTTAAAAAAATTCAGACCCCAAAAAGGAGGAACATCAGACCCCAAAAAAGAGGAACATCATACACCAAAAAGGAGGAACATCATACACCAAAAAGAAGGAACATCATACACCAAAAAGAAGGAACATCATACCCCAAAAAGGAGGAACATCAGACCCCAAAAAGGAGGAACATCAGACCCCAAAAAGGAGGAACATCATACACCAAAAAAGAAGGAACATCAGACCCCAAAAAGGAGGAACATCTTACACCAAAAAGAAGGAACATCATACCCCAAAAAGGAGGAACATCTTCCACCAAAAAGAAGGAACATCATACCCCAAAAAGGAGGAACATCAGACCCCAAA
This sequence comes from Trichomycterus rosablanca, assembly GCF_030014385.1. Taxonomy (NCBI): domain Eukaryota; kingdom Metazoa; phylum Chordata; class Actinopteri; order Siluriformes; family Trichomycteridae; genus Trichomycterus; species Trichomycterus rosablanca. Next base: position 563,269 of record NC_085993.1, on the reverse strand, counting down.
AAGGAAGAACATCATACACCAAAAAGGAGGAACATCAGACCCCAAAAAGGAGGAACATCTTCCACCAAAAAGGAGGAACATCATACCCCAAAAAGGAGGAACATCAGACCCCAAAAAGGAGGAACATCATACACCAAAAAGGAGGAACATCAGACCCCAAAAAGAAGGAACATCATACACCAAAAAGGAGGAACATCATACCCCAAAGAGGAACATCAGACCCCAAAAAGGAGGAACATCATACACCAAAAAGGAGGAACATCATACCCCAAAAAGGAGGAACATCATACCCCAAAAAGGAGGAACATCATACACCAAAAAGGAGGAACATCAGACCCCAAAAAGGAGGAACATCTTCCACCAAAAAGGAGGAACATCAGACCTCAAAAAAGGAGGAACATCAGACCCCAAAAAGGAGGAACATCAGACCCCAAAAAGGAGGAACATCATACACCAAAAAGGAGGAACATCATACCCCAAAAAGGAGGAACATCATACCCCAAAAAGGAGGAACATCAGACCCCAAAAAGGAGGAACATCATACCCCAAAAAGGAGGAACATCAGACCCCAAAAAGAAGGAACATCAGACCCCAAAAAGGAGGAACATCATACCCCAAAAAGGAGGAACATCAGACCCCAAAAAGGAGGAACATCATACCCCAAAAAGGAGGAACATCAGACCCCAAAAAGGAGGAACATCGGACCCCAAAAATGAGGAACATCAGACACCAAAAAGGAGGAACATCATACCCCAAAAAGGAGGAACATCATACCCCAAAAAGGAGGAACATCAGACCCCAAAAAGGAGGAACATCATACCCCAAAAAGAAGGAACATCAGACCCCAAAAAGAAGGAACATCAGACCCCAAAAAGGAGGAACATCATACCCCAAAAAGGAGGAACATCAGACCCCAAAAAGGAGGAACATCATACCCCAAAAAGGAGGAACATCAGACCCCAAAAAGGAGGAACATCATACCCCAAAAAGGAGGAACATCTTCCACCAAAAAGGAGGAACATCATACCCCAAAAAGGAGGAACATCATACCCCAAAAAGGAGGAACATCAGACCCCAAAAAGGAGGAACATCATACCCCAAAAAGGAGGAACATCATACACCAAAAAGGAGGAACATCGGACCCCAAAAATGAGGAACATCAGACACCAAAAAGGAGGAACATCATACCCCAAAAAGGAGGAACATCATACCCCAAAAAGGAGGAACATCAGACCCCAAAAAGGAGGAACATCATACCCCAAAAAGAAGGAACATCAGACCCCAAAAAGAAGGAACATCAGACCCCAAAAAGGAGGAACATCATACCCCAAAAAGGAGGAACATCAGACCCCAAAAAGGAGGAACATCATACCCCAAAAAGGAGGAACATCAGACCCCAAAAAGGAGGAACATCATACCCCAAAAAGGAGGAACATCTTCCACCAAAAAGGAGGAACATCATACCCCAAAAAGGAGGAACATCAGACCCCAAAAAGGAGGAACATCATACCCCAAAAAGAAGGAACATCAGACCCCAAAAAGAAGGAACATCAGACCTCAAAAAGGAGGAACATCATACCCCAAAAAGAAGGAACATCAGACCCCAAAAAGAAGGAACATCAGACCCCAAAAAGGAGGAACATCATACCCCAAAAAGGAGGAACATCATACCCCAAAAAGGAGGAACATCATACCCCAAAAAGGAGGAACATCAGACCCCAAAAAGGAGGAACATCATACCCCAAAAAGAAGGAACATCAGACCCCAAAAAGAAGGAACATCAGACCTCAAAAAGGAGGAACATCATACCCCAAAAAGAAGGAACATCAGACCCCAAAAAGAAGGAACATCAGACCCCAAAAAGGAGGAACATCATACCCCAAAAAGGAGGAACATCAGACCCCAAAAAGGAGGAACATCATACCCCAAAAAGGAGGAACATCAGACCCCAAAAAGGAGGAACATCATACCCCAAAAAGGAGGAACATCTTCCACCAAAAAGGAGGAACATCATACCCCAAAAAGGAGGAACATCAGACCCCAAAAAGGAGGAACATCATACCCCAAAAAGAAGGAACATCAGACCCCAAAAAGAAGGAACATCAGACCCCAAAAAGAAGGAACATCAGACCTCAAAAAGGAGGAACATCAGACCCCAAAAAGGAGGAACATCATACCCCAAAAAGGAGGAACATCTTCCACCAAAAAGGAGGAACATCATACCCCAAAAAGGAGGAACATCAGACCCCAAAAAGGAGGAACATCATACCCCAAAAAGGAGGAACATCTTCCACCAAAAAGGAGGAACATCATACCCCAAAAAGGAGGAACATCAGACCCCAAAAAGGAGGAACATCATACCCCAAAAAGAAGGAACATCAGACCCCAAAAAGAAGGAACATCAGACCTCAAAAAGGAGGAACATCATACCCCAAAAAGGAGGAACATCAGACCCCAAAAAGGAGGAACATCAGACCCCAAAAAGGAGGAACATCATACCCCAAAAAGGAGGAACATCTTCCACCAAAAAGGAGGAACATCATACCCCAAAAAGGAGGAACATCATACCCCAAAAAGGAGGAACATCAGACCCCAAAAAGGAGGAACATCAGACCCCAAAAAGGAGGAACATCAGACCCCAAAAAGGAGATGGGGGATAATGGAGATCGGTGCGTGACTCTCAATGTGTGATACGGATCTCTGTATGAACCCTGGTGCAGGTGAAAAGAAGCGGTCAGTACTGCACGTGTTGGAGGGGGCGTGTGTTAGTCACGACCCTACTCTGTCAGGAGTGGAGGTCTGCAGCAGTCAATCGGGGAATCGGATACGACTAAATTGGAAGCGATTGCATCCTCCTCACTTTGTGTGGTGTTTATTAGCTTCAGTGTTTTTATTTTTCTACGTTATCGTTTCCCAAACGTCTCGTCCTCTTCCTTTCCGAAATAAATGTGGCACAGATTAGAGATGATGGTTCAACCGTAATCACAACCTGGACGTGATGTCGGCTTTTAAAAGAGGAAGAAACGAGGATGCCTACGAGGGTACCAGGCGGTCAGAGACGGGCGCCGGAGCACTCAGACGGACGGTGCCCCCTTTATCGGTGCCACACCCTCTCCGGGAATGATGGCCGCGCCCCGCCGAGCCTCCAGACTCGAGCCGGTCGGAGATGCAGAGCAGCTACATCTATAATTTCCTCTTTTTGCTCTCTGTAGATGAATTTTCCAGGAGAGGCTCGGCCGTACCCACAGCGGGCGAGAGAGAGAGCGGGCGAGAGCGAGAGAGAGAGCGAGTACAAAAGGAGGGGAGCGAGAGATTGGGGCGACGGTGCGAAAGCCCTTTCCCGCGTTTCCTTTTCTCCTCTTTGACAGATCATTTTCACGCGCGGTATCAGGGGGTCCGGACGATAATTGGCATGCAGATTGCTACTGATGGCGTCGCGCGGCAGAAGAAAAGCGCCGGCTAGTTAGAATAATGAGGCGGGCGCGCTGATGGATGGCCGAGAGAGGAGGTCATGCAAAAATGTTCCAGACGAAACGCAAACCTCCTCCCCTCCTCGCGCCCCGCCCGCTCCCGCCCGCGCTCCCCTCCACATTTCATTTGAATCTTAAGTTGCCGTCGCGGCACCACTTACCGCCGGTATGAGACGCTTTTCTTTTCTGATTCCTCCCTCCCTCCGACCAGCCCGCGCCCCACTTTCATTATTTCTACGCTCGTCCTCTCCACTTCCTCTTTTCTGTCTCATTATTACCTCGAGGCTCTGAAGGGGTGCGACTGATGGGGGGCGGGCGGGGTGGGGTGTTTTTACTCATATCGAACACAGTAAGGTAGACGGAACGGAATCGATGTCGTGCTTCGTTAGCGTCCCGCATGTTCAATCCCGCCCGAGTTTTAATTACAGTGCAGGAATTTATACCAGGCTCTCCGGGGGCGAATGTGCTCATCGTTCAGCCCAAAGCCACGCCCAGCTCCACCCATCAAATATTAATTATATAAATTATAAAAACATTCAACGTTTCTGCTGGATTTGGCTTCAAACGATGTCTTTGTAATTCGAATGATGCAGCAAATGAAGAAATAAAATAAATAATGTCGATTTTTGAGGGCAGCTGTAGCCTAGAGGTTAAAATACTGGACTAATAATCAGAAGGTTGCTGGTTCAAGCCCCACCACTGCCAGGTTGCCACTGTTGGGCCCTTGAGCAAGGCCCTTAACCCTCAATTGCTCAGACTGTATACTATCACAGTGCTGTAAGTCGCTTTGAGTTGGGTTTCAACATGATGAACCCATTAGGACTCAATACCCAGCTTCACCTGCTTCCAAAGATTCAAGCCTAGTGGTTAAGGTACTGGATTAGTGAGCAGAAGGTCGCTGGTTCAAGCCCCACCACTGCCAGGTTGCCACTGTTGGACCTTTGAGCAAGGCCCTTAACCCTCACTTGCTTAAACAGTCACTGCTGGTCTGTAGGACCTAAAGTTGGGTTCCAACATGATGAACCCATCAGCTTCAGTACCGATGTGTTGTATAAACACCATCCAGAGATGCAAGTGTTCAAGGTGTAATGCAGCCAAGCTGTAAACCAAGAAGCTGCTCACACAAGCTGAGAGAGTAGACCATTTCATTCCACTAATAGAACAACAGCTAGTAGAAGATCTTTAAGACATCTTCTGGAACATTCCTACTGACACTATTGGGAGTTTTGTACAGAAGATCCAAACTGCCTGGCTGTTGGAGAAAGTACAAAATTTCATTCAGAGGCCTCAGCAGGGTCATCAGGACCATGAATAAAAACCCTTGTGCAGAAGACCTACAGGATGAACTGATGAGGGCTGGGACAAACGTGTCAGTGGAACCATGAGAAGATCTCATAATAACCAAGAACTCCATGATGCACACCAGTCTTGTCCAAGAATCACAGAAAGGCTGGACTGGACTGGACTGGACTGGGATCCACCAGTAGGAGTTCGGACAGGACTGCAGGGTTCTGGAACACAGTTCCATGGGGTGACGAATCAAACCTGGTGAGACTTATGATCAGAAGAACACGATCATCCCCGATCAAACATGAAGAGGGTCAGTGAGGGTCAGTGATGATGTGAGGATGTTGATCTTGAGCATCTGACCGGCATCATGGACTCACAGAAACACCAGGACACTTTGAGGAGGAACGTTCTGCCATCTGTGGTGAAACTGAACCTTGGTGGACTTTCCAGCAGAATGACGATCCCAAACACCTCCAACTCAACCAGAGCTGGGTTCAGGAATCAGAGCTGGGTTCAGGAATCAGTGCTGGAGTGTCCTGGAGTGGATCTTCTCAGTCTCCTACAGAAAATCTTTGGTGAGGTTTGAAGGAAGCAGCAGCATGAAAACCATCAAACCTCAATCAGCTGGAAGCTTCTGGACCCCAGAACCCATTAAAGTATCTTCAGTTCACATCAGAACTGGAAGAAGGTTCGACTAGGTAAGATGAATCCTGATGACATGGTCGGCTGCATTGTAGCATGGTAGGACGTCCATGTACCAGATACCACATGAAGCCTTCAGATCAGATCTTCTGGAGTCCGTGTCTTAACAGGTCAGAGCTCAACAGCATCCTGTGTGTGTGGTCCTAATGTTTTGACTCATCATTAGAACATGTGCTGATATAAATAGGGTTAGTTTGATCTGAACTCCAGCACAAGTTTAAATCCTGAATGTGAGAGGAAGACGGGTGAGCACTGGGTCAAACTGGGTCAAACAACTGACCAGTGTGATGGATGGTTGTTACTCCAGTACACTGGATGTGGCCCTCATACCAGACACCGGACGCCGGCTTGGGACCTGCACTGAGAGCCCTGACAAGTGCACCTCACTGTGCCCAGCCTGTTTAGGCCATCGGATGTTAGCCAATCATGTCTATGCAGAGCCCGACCGGCCGATAGTACGACTGAGATTCACGACAGGACCATGTGCTGGGGAAAATCTGATGCTTTTCATTCTTGGAGCTCCTGTTCACAGTCAAGCAGGCTTTAAATCAGGTGGGAGGGTGGAGAGAGGCTCTGCTACGAACACCAGAAGATCTGAGGCTTTGTTTACGTCACAAGCGGTGTGATCAGTTTTGTTCACATCCCTTCATTAACGTTAGGCGGGTGCAGCGCTTCGATCCGCCGGGTTTAGCTGGCGTGATCACAAACCTGAGCCGCAGCATCTACACGTCAGTCAGGAGTAATTATCCTCCGAATAAAGAGGAGCTATAGGAGCGCGGCCACGCCCGGATTCAGGCTTTACTCTCTAGTGCGCTGATTTATTTTGATTCGACTCTACAGGGCTAATGAAACGTCTCAAACGTCTCGATTGTTCACGACGTCTCGATAAAACCAGACGGTGTGGCTGTGGCCGTGATTATTGGGACGTCCTCGGGATCGAGGCGCTCGTTATAAAATAAGAACGGCCTCAGCAGCGAATCGCAAACGAGGTTTAAATTCCTACAGACACTGACGATGAAGATGAAGGTTTGGATTTGGGTAACAGATCCCCCAAATATCTTCCTGCACGTTCTGTTCTTTATGGATGATGTTCTGATGATGTTCTAATTACGTTTCCGGTTGGGAATAATTCCCAGTTCGGTCCCTCAGCGAGCAGAGAAGCGTGATGACGCTCGGCTCCGTGTGGCATTTTAAAAGTCCATAAATAATCGCAGTGTGACGGCGCTCAGAAAGCGAAACGTCAGCGCGTTAATTGCCGTTATAAAAAATCCCGTCCTGTGAGGTAATTAAAAGCTTGTGGTCGTGATAAGGCTTTTGTGCGCCGCTATTGTTCTTCCTCCAAGGCCAGAAGTTATTACCCCGCCGCCAGGGCTGTGCTGCCGACCCCGCCGGTCCTTTATCTTCACTAATCCCGGAGTGCTCCGCCCGGTCTGAAGTGCACGAGCGTGAGAGCGGCGGCGGTACATTCGGCCTCACCGTCAGAGTCTCGCTCTGTTCTGTACACACGACACACACCGCACATCAGAGCCTTAATTGAAAAATAATTACAGGCACTTCATCATGGAACGCGGCGGCTAATTGAAGTGACAAAAAAAAACAACACAGCGAGCGGCGGCCCTCGGAAACGCGTCAGGGAGAGGACGGCGCGCGAGCGGCAGCCTTTAATAAAGCGTTCCTCCTCAATCCCCCATTGTCCCCCGGATTAAACTGAAGAGGAACCATTAGCATCCTTAATTGGCTCTCTAATTTAGATCTGGACCCGCTGAATGCATAACGGATGGCGGCCGTGGCGGCCCGTGATGGGCTCGCTTTGTCACGCCGTCCTGCCGCACCGTGATTGGTTAATTGCTCGGGGACCCATCAAAGTTTAGACTCATCCTTTATAAGTGAGAGAATGTTGGCTTGGTGCTGCTGGTTTGGGTGCATTTATCACACACGTGTGTAACATGTTTATAAGGGTTCAGTCTGATTACTGACCGAGTCGCCCCACAGTCCAGCAGCTCCGACCCCTCAGTGCTGGACCACAGGAATATTTGGTCCTACACGCCGGGTCAACACGATGCTGCTACGTCTCTGTATATACAACAAACAATAACACTGTTTTACCAACATTAAAATATTACTATTGTTAATATTATTATTATTATTATCGTTGTTGTTGTTATAATTATTATTGTTATCATTATTATTATTAAATTATTATTATTATTATTGTATTATTATTTTATTATTGTATTATTATTATTATAAATTTTATTATTAGTATTATTATTTATTTTATTATCATTATTATTATTTTATTATTGTTATTATTAATTATTATTATTATTACTATTATTATTATTGTCATCAATATTATTTTTATTTTTATTATTATTATTATTATTATTATTATTATTATTTATTATTATTATTTTATTATCATTATTATTGTTGTAGTATTATTATTATTATTATAAATTTTACTATTATTATTATTATTGCTCGGATTGAGTTCAGTCATAGTTGTAAGTTTTTTGGGATAAAAGTATCTGCTAAATGCTGCAAATGTAAATAATTAGGGTCCTTTATGTATGGAGTTTTGCATGTTCTCCCCGTGTATGTGCGGGTTTCCTCCGGGAGCTCCGGTTTCCTCTCACAGCACAGTAACTGGAGATAGTGTGTGTGATGCCAATCCTGATGCCAGGTGGTAAATAAAGAATAAATAAGTCATTAAAATAAAGGATGTAAATAAATAAATAAATCGTTCAAGGCACAAAACCAACAAACCCGTAAATAAACAGATTCCATCACCGGCTTTGAGCTGGGATTTGTCAGTCGTGGATTAACCAGTAGTGTTTATTATGGCAGGAACCAAACAACCCCCCCCCCCCATTCACTCTCTGTAATCTCAGCTCATCACAAACTCTGATCTGAAGACACCAAGAGAACAAGAACAGCAGAATGTGAGGAAGGAAACCATCCGGGTTCTGTTCTGTACTCACTGCGCCCTCTAGTGGAAGTACCGCACTGATACTGACTGCACTGTTAAGGACAGACTCTTGAGTAAAGGGACGCGTGTCCGCAGGTAAAAGGTGCTAAATGCCCCCATTTGTCACCATTTACCCAGAGTTCCTTTCATCTTGAGCCTCTGTAGATCCTCTCTGGTGCCGCACTAATGGACGAGCGGTGATTGCAGGCGCTCGAAGTTCCAAAATAAGAAAAGACGCAGCAGGACGGAAACTTTTCACTCCATTTAATGAGGATGGAAGAAGCTGCAATATGTGGTCAAAAGTATGTGGACAGCTGACCATGAGCTCAGTGAACATTTCTTCCCAAATACATGGACATTAATATGCTGCTGATTTTGGAGTGTGTCTGTGGAAATTTGTGCCCGTTCTGTAGTTATTAGACAGAAAAGGTCTTTCAATTCATCCCAGAGGTGTTATATGTTGTTGGGGTCAGGGTTCGATGCAGGTCACTGGAGTTCCTCCACACCAAGCTTGTCAAATTAAAGCCTTCATGGATATTACTTGGTGCACAAATGCATAACCAGGTGGCAGTAGAGGGGCAGTAGGAGCCAGTAGGTGTTAGTAGGTGGCAGTAGGAGCCAGTAGGAGCCAGTAGGTGTTACTAGGTGGCAGTAGAGGGCAGTAGAGGGCAGTAGGAGCCAGTAGGTGTTAGTAGGTGGCAGTAGGAGCCAGTAGGTGTTAGTAGGTGTTAGTAGGTGGCAGTAGAAGGCAGTAGGAGCCAGTAGGTGTTAGTAGGTGGCAGTAAAGGGCAGTAGAGGGCAGTAGGAGCCAGTAGGTGATAGTAGGTGGCAGTAGAGGGCAGTAGGAGCCAGTAGGTGATAGTAGGTGGCAGTAGAGGGCAGTAGATGGCAGTAGAGGGCAGTAGGAGCCAGTAGGTGTTAGTAGGTGGCAGTAGAAGGCAATAAGTGGCAGTAGATGGCCGTAGGTGGCAGTAGAAGGCAGTAGAGGGCGATAGAGGGCAGTAGGTGACTGTAGGTGACTGTAGTTGACTGTAGAAGGTGGCAGTTGATGACTGTACGTGGCAGTAAATGGCAGTAGATGACAGTAGGTGTCAGTAGAAAGCAGTTGATGACTGTAGGTGGTTGTGGGTGGCATTAAATGTCAGTAGGTTATAGTAGACGACAGTAGGTGGCAGTGGATGGCAGCAAATGGCAGTAGAGGGCAGTAGGTGGCAGTAGAGGGCAGTAGGTGTCAGTACAGTACGTGTCAGTAAATGGCAGTAGAGGGCAGTAGGTGTCAGTAGAGGGCAGTAGGTGTCAGTACAGTACGTGTCAGTAAATGGCAGTAGAGGGCAGTAGGTGTCAGTAGGTTACAGAACATGTCAGTAGGTGGGTTGTGTGTTGCCAGGTGAACTGGGTATGATTAAATGTTTCTCTGATATGAGCTGATGCTGATAAGGAGCCGCTGTGTGTTTACAGAGTGATAAGAGCAGCTCCACATTTACTGCAATAACAGGATCAAACACTCAGAGTTTCTGTGTTCATACTGAATCATGACCCACGGTCAGCACCAGAACCAGAAACTGGAACCTCAGAGCTTCCACTCAGACTGGACCTCCCCATCTCCATCCCCATTCACCTCAACATCCTCACCCTCGTACACCAGGAACCTAACTCACATCTCTGAGACCCCCCCCCCCCCCCCCCACACACACACACACACACACCCCACACACACTCAGATCCTCACACACTGACCGTCTCACCGTCCCTCACCAAACTCTGTACCGGTGGAGCTGGATCCTGGAGCACCGCGGCCCTGACCCTCGGGAACGAGTCTCACCCAATTTACATCTCAGCTCAACCATTATTGTTACTATAATACTAATAATAATAATAGTAAAAATAATAATGATAAACATAATAATTATTTATTACAGTATTATTATTGTTTGTTACAAAAAAAACTTATATTATAATAATATTAATATTGGTGTTGTTACTATAATAATAATAATAATAATAATAAACATAATAATAATAAACATAATAATAATACTAATAAAAATATTAATAATAATAATAAACATAATAATAATTATTATTATTATTATTTATTACAGTATTATTTTTATATATTAATTGATAATTATTATTAATATTGCTGTTGTTACTATAATAACAATAATAGTAATAATAATAAACATATTATTAATAATAACAACAATAATAAATAAAGTAATAAATTAATTAAATATAAGTAAACAATAATAAATAAACAATAATAATAATAATGAACATAATGATAAATAATAATTATTACAGTATTATTTTTCTTTGTTAATTGATAATTATCATTAATACTGTTGTTGTTACTATAATAATAATAATAAAGTTTAGTGTTCAGGGGCGTTATGATGGCTCGGTGAGTAGCACTGTCGCCTCACAGCAAGAAGGTCCTGGGTTCGATCCCCAGGTGGAGAGGTCGGGGTCCTTTCTGTGTGGAGTTTGCATGTTCTCCCCGTGTCTGTGTGGGTTTCCTCCAGGTGCTCCGGTTTCCTCCCACAGTACAGAGGCGTGTAAGTGAGGTGAACTGGAGACACTAAATAGTTCATGATTGTGTTTGATATTGAACCTGAACTGATGAATCTTGTGTGAGCAGTAACGACCCGTCCTGTCATGATGGAACCAGAGTGTAAAACATCACGTAACAATAATAATAAATAAATAAATAAAGTTTAGTGTTGTTCAGCAGAAAGCTTCAGATCATCTGATGAGGTTTAATCTCAGCTCAGGATGAACTGGAACCAGAACTGGAACCAGAACTCAGATCTCACGCTGGGTCCAGTTCTGTTTGTGCAGGGTTCTATAACAGCGTGAGGCTATGTTACAGGAGCAGGTGCACCCTGTGGTGCAAACACTCCTCTCTAATGATGTTTCCATACTGCAGAACCATGAGGATGATGCTGAGGTGACCAGGATGAAGTTCAGGTTCAGATGTAAACGATACTAAAGCTCTACAGTGTGAACACATCTCCACATCCACACTCACCTACCAGCAGGTGGATTATTTCAGTTTAATCAGAAATTAGATTGACTTCCTGTTACGTTCTGTATGTGTGTGTGTGTGTGTGTGTATGTGTGTGTGTGTGTGTATGTGTGTGTGTGTGTGTGTGTATGTGTGTGTGTGTATGTGTGTGTGATAATTTCTCAGAACAGCGAAGGAAAACTGTGATTAATCACTAACGTACCACCAAACCTCAGTATCAGTCAGTAATGGTTTCACTTCTCATTGTTAATGTGTGTGTTTACATTAGCCGAGTGTGAGGAAACTTCACCGATAATGAGTGTGTGTGTGTGTGTGTGTGTGTGTGTGTGTGTGTGTGTGTGTGTGTGTGTTGAGCAATACTAAAAACTACAGAACAATAATTATTATTAATTATAATATTTATAAATGATTTGTAATATTTATCTAATATTGAAGCTCTGGTCTGATTTAATGGATCTAAACCGTTTACCCTGGACTGTTACTGCTGGGATTTGGAGCAACTCAGAAATGAAAAAAAAAAAAATAATAATAATAATTAGAAAAAGAACAAAAGAGAAGAAAAGGATAAAATAATAAAGTAGTAAAGAGGGGAAATCACAGGATACATTTTTAATAGGAAAAACATTAAGAAAATAAATAAATCAAATAAAAAAAGATTTTAAAGAGGAATAAATAAAATATGTTAAAAAGTAAATAAAAAAAAAAGAAATAAGAAAGAAAGAAAAAATAAACAAAATAAATTCACTAAATAAAAACAAAAGGAGGATAAAGGAAAACTAAATAAAAATGGGAAATTATTAAGAAAAATTTATAAAAATGTATAAAAAAAACCAACAAATATTTATTATGAAGGCAACGACCAAATAAAATAAAATAAAAAACAAGAGGACAAAAAGATAAAGAAAAATAAGTAAAAGAAAAATGTTAAAAAGAAATTGAGAAAAATAGTTAAAGAAAACAAAGTAAAAGGGAATTTAAATAAAAAAATTAAAAAATTAAAAATAATCAGAAAATAAAAACAAAAAAACTGAAAAATTACAGGATGAATTAAAAAATTAAGAAAATAAATAAAATAAAGATTTTACAAAGGAACAGATATAAGTTAAATAATAAGTAAAGGAAAATGTAAAAAAACAACATAAATTAAATAAAGAAGGAGGTTAAAAAACAAATAAAAACAGAAAAATGAATAAATATTATAAAAAAATTCTAGCATAAAATAAATAGAATAAAGGTAAAAAAAATAGCAAAGGTAAAAAAGGGAGGAAATTACAGAATGAATAAAAACAATAAGAAAATAAATAAATCTTGTAAATTTTGAAGGGGAATAATTAAAAGATATTTTTAAAAAAGGTAAATATGAGTAAAGGATAAAATGTTAAAAAAAGAAATAAGAAAGTGAGAAAAATAGTTAAAGAAAGAAAAAATTAAACGGGAATTTACAGGTAAAATAAAGTAAAAAAAAAAAGAAAACAAGGGGAATAAAATAAAATAAAAAAAATAGGAAATTAATAAGAAAATGAATAAATATTATAAGAAAATATAGAATAAAAATTAAATAAAAAACAGCATTTGGAATTAATTTCTTGTAATTTTTGATGATTTTATTGGTTTATTATCCTGAATATTATAAATAATTAAGAATTTTTAATTAATCGTGTTTGATGTAAATAATAATATTTTTTTTTCTCATGAAGCTTCATAAGGAACAAAGAGGAGAAGCAGAGAAACTTCCACCCCGTCCGGCTCACTTCACTCCTCTTATCTGAGTTTCGATAGCGTTCCCATTGTTGGGCGTCCCGTCGTGCACCCACACAGACCCGCCCCGCCCCGTACCTGCCGCAGGTGGAAAAACACACGGCGTGACGCAGCAGTGGGTCAGAAGTCCCAGAGAGCCGAGCGGCGACAGAGCGGCGACAGAGCGACGACACTCCGGACGAGCTGAGAGGATCGAACATGGCGGTCACCATGTGTCAGGCGATGGGGTTCGTGCTGGGGCTTTTGGGGGTGGGCGGGGTCATCGCGGCCACGTCGATGGACATGTGGAGCACGGAGGATCTGTACGATAACCCCGTCACCTCCGTCTACAGCTACGCTGGCCTGTGGCGCTCCTGCGTCCGGCAGAGCTCCGGGTTCACCGAGTGCAGGCCGTACTTCACCATTCTGGGACTGCCAGGTACCGTCTCACCCCAAACACACACCCTCACAAAGATCTGAGGAACTGGGACCATGACCGGGGAGGGGGAAAAGCTCAGAACAGTCAGAATTATATTATAATATAAAAAATTATTAATTCAAATAGAATTTAAGAAGCTTCAGCTTCATCAAAACATCTGCAACGTAGAAAATAGTTTAAATTTATTAAATAATGTAAAAAAATTAATTTGATAAAAACATTAAAAAGATTAAAAAATAAACAAAATTTTTACTTACTCTAGACGTGCATCAGGATCGATTAAAAGTCGTAAAAGTTCCAGAGCCTAAATCATTTTTAAATAAATATTTTGGGGGTTTTTTGCATCTAAATTTTTGTTTTTTTATTTAAATCTGCTATAAAAAATAAAAATAAAATAAATTATTATTATTATTTGTGTAGAATAAAAAAAAAATCTAAAGTGAAAGTGAGATAAAAAAATAAGAGGAATTAAAAAAAAATTTCTTTTTTTTCTTGATTAAAGGAGGGAACATTTCAGACTAAACACACTCACACAGACGTACACACACTTACAACCGTACACACACACACTCATACGTACACACACACTCATACGTACACACACACAAACATGTACACACTCACACAGACGTACACACACACTCGCACACAGACGTATGCATACAGACACAAACACGTACACACACATTCACACTTGCATATACACACATACACTAACACACGTACACTAGACAAGTACACACACTCACATACACACACACACACACACACACACAATGTACACACACACACCTTTGATTGTTGAGTTTGAGTTTGGGAAACCCCGTAGCTGAAACCAGGAACATGAGCGTGTTAAACAAACAGAGGTTGGTGGTTTGTGGTAGGTGGTTGTTGGTTCGTACCCAGTGATAAGAGGTCGCTGTTCCTCCTCCGGCGGGCAGTGGGCGGCGGGTGAGACGGGCGTGGGTGCTGTAGCAGTGATGGCGGTGACGATGCTGCAGGTTTCGGGGTTCATGCTCTCGTTATTGGGGGTGTTTTTGGTGGCGGCGGCGACGGCGCTGGACATGTGGAGCGTGGAGGACCGGGGTTACACTGTAGTGAGCAGTATTTTTGTTTATTATGGCCTGTGGTACTCGTGTGTGGGTACAGCGTACGGGACCACGCAGTGCCGCCCCTATTTCACTATTCTGGGTTTACCGGGTGAGTTCTACATTTGAGAGATGATAGAAACACGTCTGAAATAATCCAAGAACGAATCAGGAAAATTTTATTCTAACAATAATAAAACACAGATTTATAAATTCTAGTTTTATAAACAAAATCTTTTATTTTTATTATGATTTTTATTAAATTATAATTTATTGTTGCAATTTTTCTGTAATTGATATTTTTGTTAGTTTTCTTTACATGATAAATATACATCTTACTTTATTTATTTTTTGCTCGACTCGTAGAAGCTCCGGTGAATAAACGCTTCTGTTAGGAAAAATTTCACAGTTTTAAAACACTTGCTAAAAACATTTAAAATATTAAAAAATAATAACAATAATTTCTACTAAACGCTCAATAACATTCAGGATCATTCAAAAGACGTAAAAGATCCAGGGTGTAAATCATTTTAAATAAGTAGTTGGTTTTTTTTTTAATAATAAAAAATCTGCTATAAAAATTGTTTTAAAAATATAATTTATTGTTGCATTTTTTCTGTAATTGCTATTTTTTTTTCTTTTTCTTTATATAATAAATATACGTCTTTACTTATTTATTTAGTTTTGTGCTCAACTCGTATGAATTTAATTCTAATTTCTGTAGAATTAAAAACAAAAGTGTGTAAAAGTGAGATAAAAAATAAGAGGAATAATAGAAGGAGAAAAAAATGCTAAAATAGCAGGAAAATAAAATTCTAACAATAATAAAACAGATTTATTTATTTATTTATTTCTAGTTTTATAAAAATATTTTACTTTTAAGTTATTTTTATTATGATTTTTCTTGCATTTTTTCTGTAATTGATATTTTTTTTGTTAGTTTTCATTACATGATAAATACACGTCTTTATTTATTTATTTATTTATTTATTTATTTATTTATTTTTTTTGCTTGACTCGTAGAAGCTCCAGTGAATAAATGTTTGTCACAGTTTTAAAACTGTTACAATATATAATTTTTTTAAACTAAATTTCTACTTAGTGTGAGTAGAGCGTAAATCGTTTTAAATAAATATTTTGGGTTATTTTTAATATTAAAAATAAAATAAATTTCAGTAAAATAAAAACACAAGTGTGTAAAAGTGAGATAAAAAATAGGAATATTAGAAGAGGAAAAAAAAATGCTGAAATAAAAAATTTTGTATGAAGCAGGAAAATAAAATTCTAACAATAATATAACACAGATTTATAAATTCTATTTTTATATAAAAAATTATTACACATTATTTTTTATGATTTTTAATGAAATTATAATTAATTTTTTTCTGTAATTAATATTACTTCCTTCTAGTAGTTTTCTTTATATGATAAATATACGTCTTTATTTATTTATTTATTTGCTGTTCGTTTCTGTTAGGAAAAATGTCATATCAGTTTTAAAATACTTGCTTTAAAACATTGAAAATAATTTTATAAGAATTGAATGAAACTTTTTTGTGATTATAATTGTGATTATAATGTTTGAGTAGAATTATTAATTTAATTGAATCGTATTTATTGATTTGTTGTTGTTTTGTGTGGCGCCCCCCTCAGGTCTGTTCCAGGGCGTGCGGGCGCTGATGATCGTGGCCATCGTTCTGGGCGTGATCGGCGTGCTGGTGGCGATCTTCGCTCTGAAGTGCCTGCGGATGGGGAACATGGAGCAGCGGGTGAAGGCCACCATGACCCTGACCGCTGGAGCCATGTTCATCATCGGGGGTGAGGAGCGTTTACTCGCTCTCGTCAATATTTCACTCACACGGACGTTTAATCATCTGATGAATTATTAATTATTCCTCTCCGCTCAGGAATCTGCGCCATCGCCGGCGTTTCAATGTTCGCCAATCTGATCGTGACCAACTTCGCCCTCACCACCTACACGGCGGGGAACGGGTTGGGGCTCGGCAGCACCGGCTTCGTCGGGTCGCCCCTCACGCCCAGGTACAAACACGACCCTCATTTAACCGGAGCGGAGCGGTTTAACCAATCAGAGCTTACCTTAGATATATATAAACGTTCATGTCGTATCACTGCATCAACAATATAGAACTACAGAAAATTCTATCAACCGAATCATATACTGGTCGCTCAGCGGTGCTAACGGCCAGCTGGGCGTCTACACAATGGTTTGGCTCCCAGTTCAGGGCGTTCGTGTCTTGTGATCAGTGTTTTTTCAAGTGGAACTGGACCCACCACAGCCCTGACCAAGATAAAACACTTAATGAAAATAAATAAAAAGAAATGAATGTTACATTGGCGCCACCATCAGGCAGAGTGACACCTGCTTTACGCTAGCCCGCTGGCGCTGGGATCCAGGGTTTGAATCCCAGTGGTGCTATTGACCGGTCGGGCGGGTCCCACTGCAGCCCTGACCAGGATGACACCCGAAGGTTAGGCTGGTACATGCCAACCTTCCTGAGCCACTCCCATTGGCACACTGACCGGCGAGTAGCACCACAGAGACTCAAACCCGGGTCTTTGAGGTAGTGAGCGCAGTTCTAATCACACTGAGATGTGACCGGTTCTTTTCCTGGCCGTACCCCTCAGGTACACGTTCGGCGCGGCGCTGTTCGTGGGCTGGATAGGGGGCGCTGTTCTGTTCGTGGCTGGAATCATGCTGTGCCTGGCCTGTCGCGGGATGATGCCTGATGACCGGTAGGTTCGAGTCTCTGTACGTTACTGAAAGGTTCTCTGAGCGTTGATGAGACGTAACGAATCGTTTCTCTGTTTGATCTTCAGGTACGAGGGACAGGCGGCGTACAAGGCGGCGACCCACAGCAACATCTACAGGTCCGAGGGTCACCCCAAAACCTACGACGAGGCCTACAAGCCCCAGAGTATGGAGGGCAGGCGCTCCAACCAGAGATTCGACTACGTTTAGGGGTCGCTGAGGGGGAGGAGGACGTGATTCTTACAATCACTGACGTCCCACCTTCAACATAACGTTAAAAATAAAGCACATCTGTTACTTTACTCTGTATATAAGGAGAATCAGGCGTTACTGCGGGGTTTAATGTTTAGATTCATTAGTTTCTCATTATTTCAGGCTTTGGGAGATTTTAATAATCAGTCAAATGAAACTCGGGGCAGATTCTGGAGGTTTGAGATGTAGTTTGGAGCTTGGTGGTGTTTATGGATTTGAATATTTAGGTGATGGGATGTAGAGCAGTGTGCTGCGTTTATTCATGGACTTTATATAATAGAATTTGTGTTTATTTGTATTTCTACTGTTTATTAAAAAGTTTAAACATTTTACATCCTTCATCAGTTTAATATTGTTTTATTATTGTTCATATATTATAAAAATGTAATAACCTGATTCGTTCAGACTCGTATATAATAATAAATAAATAAATAAATAAAACAAACCCTGATTAAAGACATCCGGGTGATTTTTCATGCTCTGTGTTCATACACATCATAGTGCAGAAGGTAGATTAGTGCACACATTACAGCCCTAAAGAGACCAAATCCATTATACACAGTTTTTTTCCATTAAGGTTTTGAGTGACTCGGCGGGTAGGACTGTAATGTCACAGTGAGAAGGTCCTGGGTTCGATTCCCAGGTGGAGCAGTTTGTGTCTTTTCTGTGTGGAGTTTGGCTTGTTCTCCACAAAAAAACAAAAAAAAAAGTTTTATTTTCACATTTATCACCGATTCTCGATTCCGATTGCGATTTTTTTTGTTTGTTCTTGTATAATGCAATTTAAAAAAGACTCACATTTCTTTTATTTTTGCATTTTAATTTAAAAGACTGCAAAACCACCTTACATTAAGAAAAGTGCAAAACCACAAAAGGTTCTTTACAGGTTTCTTGAAAGGAACAGAAGCCTGTGCACCGTTTCCACCAATGAAGTGAGTCAGTATCTGTATCTACACTAGAGGACATCGAGTTCACGCTACACGATTGTTGCCCTGATTTTCGGCGGCTGGTCGGTGCTAGATTTGCCGGCTCGGGAGCAACTCGCCGTTCGCTCGGCGATCGAAACTCGGCTCTCGATCACTATGTGTGAACTACTCAACAACTCCATCCTAGTGCTCGGCGACCAGATCGAGATTTCTAGCATGTGAAATATCTGATCTGAGTTGCACGACGGGCAGTGAGTGCTGTGTCGAACAGCCAATGAGAACGTGAGATACGGTGTGAGGGGAAACACAGGGGAGGAGTGTAAACAGGTTGTACAGGGGTGTAATATAGTTTATATCAGAATACATCAGCACACACACACACGTTTTACAGTATTTCTGAGCTTATCATGCTCTAAAAAACACCCACGCTGCATTGCAAACAATATTTATTATCCTCCAACTCACTATAGAACGATCCATACTGTTCCTATTTTTCCTCTTTGATTTTACGCTGCACATCAGCACACAAACTTTGATCGCTCGCTACTTGCATCGCTCGTTGACGTGCATTTTTGGACGTGGTATCATTAAACCCCCTCGTCACTTCTCACGTGTGTTTCCGTGACAGAACGTAGTTTGGGAGAGCAGAGAAGCTCGCCAGCGATTCCAGTTGGTGATAGATGGTGTAGTGTGTGACCCCCCATCATCCATCAGTCGTGTAGTGTGAAATACACACCGACCTGAAAGACTCCCGATTACAAGAGATCCAGTCGTGTAGTGAGAACTTGGCATAAGCACTCAGCTCAGCTTTGATTTTGTCCTCTTGTGACTGGGGGGGTGGATGGAGGTGGCACGTACTGCTTCTAACAATATGGACTACAATTCCCATGCTCCCACGGACTCTCACTTGTCCCTGGTCAGCCAATCCTGATCGGTCCGCACGCTCACCGTCTCCGGAGTTTTGATCCAGTTCGGCTGTGTTTAAATCCATGAATCTTATTTAAACACTTCTGTGTGTGTCTCGTTGTGAAGTATTGCTGATCGTGTTTGCGTACTTTATTTCTGAATCTAGCCGTTACCGTGTATCACTGTTGTTGTCTTTCGTTTACTGTTTTTGCCTGCGCCTGGTTTTGGACTCTGTTTTTGCCATTTTGATATTAAACCTCTCCTGATTTATATTCCGCGAGCGTCTGGTCAGTTCCTGCCTCATGACGTTGGTATTTTAATTAAAATATAAAGTACGCAAACAATCGCGATTGTCACATTTCTAACATCGTGTGAAAACGTTCATTCGAATTAACCGAATTAATGGTGAAAATCGCCCAGCACTAACCTGATCAGATGAATCTTGTGTGAGCAGTAACGACCTGTCCTGTCATGATGGAACCAAAGTGTAAAACATCACGTTATAATCCTCGACTTTGAGGTCCAGCAGTGCAGACCGATAACAGAACTTCATGTCTGTAGATGATCCAGACACGTCTGATGTGATTGTGGATGAAGAATCATTTTCCGGACGGAGCTTAAATCAACGTTATTTTTATTGGTACCAAAACAACGTTCTAAATAAACGAAGCACTTTTATACAGGATACATCAGTTCAACTGTGTCCATTCTTTTATGAGGAGATATGTAAACAATCGACGTTAAATATTAGATCATTAGATCATTAGGCTTCACACATGTGCAGGTCAGTCATGCTGAGGGCACTGACCCCCCCCCCCCCCCCCCCTCCCCCTCCGCGTACCATGATAGATGATGGCTTTTGCACCTTTCACTGATAACAGTCTGGATGGTTCTTTTTGTTTTGGCTACAGAGAACAAGCTGAACTGTGTCCACTGTCTGTCGGTCCTTTTGAGATGCGCTCGGGCCCAGGGAACTCAGAGGTGTTTCATTTTGTGCAACAGAGTTTCAGGTTGTGTTTCTTGATGCAGCGGCGGCCTGTGTTAAGTGACGACGGTTTTCTGAAGTACTCTGGAACTCGTGTGGCTCCATTATAACCGCGGCATCAACGTGGGAACCTGGTGACCCGCCCTGCTCCCCGTCAGTCAGTCGGATCATCACTCAGAATGAAGGTGCCTCAGTAGGAGCATTTTAAGGGATCGGAGAATTTAGACACGCCCTCTTCTCGGGAGTGTAGGATGATGTACGATCACTAGGTTTTCACACAGACCCTGAGTGTAGAAACAGTTATGACGGAGGAATAAAAGCTTTTACAGAGACCCTGAAATGTACAGGAGTCGCCACTGTTGGGCCCCTGAACAAGGCCCCTGACCCTCAAGTCACTTTGGATAAAAGCATCATGTGAATGTAGACGTATATCAGTGGATTTAGGGTACAATAATGCATCAAAAACACAACAGCTCGACTAGGATTAAAGATCCTAAAATCTATAGATCCACTATAGATCTAAGCTCTATAGATCCACTATAAATCTAAGCACTATAGATCTAAGCACTATAGATCCACTATAGATCTAAGCACTATAGATCCACTATAGATCTAAGCACTATAGATCCACTATAGATCTAAGCACTATGGATCTAAGCACTATAGATCCACTATAGATCTAAGCACTATAGATCTAAGCACTATAGATCCACTATAGATCTAAGCACTATAGATCCACTATAGATCTAAGCACTATAGATCCACTATAGATCTAAGCACTATAGATCCACTATAGATCTAAGCACTATGGATCTAAGCACTATAGATCCACTATAGATCTAAGCACTATAGATCCACTATAGATCTAAGCACTATAGATCCACTGTAGATCTAAGCACTATAGATCCACTATACTGTAGATCTAAGCACTATAGATCTAAGCACTATAGATCCACTATAGATCTAAGCACTATAGATCCACTATAGATCTAAGCACTATAGATCCACTATAGATCTAAGCACTATAGATCCACTATAGATCTAAGCACTATAGATCCACTATAGATCTAAGCACTATAGATCCACTGTAGATCTAAGCACTATAGATCCACTATAGATCTAAGCACTATAGATCCACTATAGATCTAAGCACTATAGATCCACTGTAGATCTAAGCACTATAGATCTAAGCACTATAGATCCACTATAGATCTAAGCACTATAGATCCACTATAGATCTAAACACTATAGATCCACTATAGATCCACTATAGATCTAAGCACTATAGATCCACTGTAGATCTAAGCACTATAGATCTAAGCACTATAGATCCACTGTAGATCTAAGCACTATAGATCCACTATAGATCTAAGCACTATAGATCCACTATAGATCTAAGCACTATAGATCCACTGTAGATCTAAGCACTATAGATCTAAGCACTATAGATCCACTATAGATCCACTATAGATCCACTATAGATCTAAGCACTATAGATCCCTGTATGACCCGTATGAGAGCTTTGTGCAGTAAAACCAATAAAATAAAGACGTGTGATTTAATCAGCTGTATTTAAGGCTTGATATCAGAAGTAACTGGACGCCCGTTAGTGTTGGAAGCCTCTTACCAGGCTCCGGGTCGGCTGGCGACCGAGCTCCATACGCTGGTGCCGGAGGTGGCGCAGACGTCCGTGCTGCCACGCCCGACTGGGGGCAGAGGGATGAGCTCCTCTATAGATGACAGATCCAGATCGCTCTCGTCCTCCGACACCTACGAGGAGAGAAACAAGACGTGATGAGAACTTCAGGTGGTTTTAATGGTATAACGGACATGACCTGCTACCCCACTGCCACCCCACAAGTGACACATAGTGACTGAGACTGGGATACATCAGCTGGAAATGGTACACCAGTTTAATTCGAACAGCACCGTGGCCATGAGCTTACGTGCAATTCAATTTAGCGATTTAACATCGCGGGCACTAACCCACCGCTGCCGAGATCTGGGGATCCAGGGTTCAGATCTCAGCGGTGCTATCGGCCGGTCATGTTATTTCCTTAAGGAACTGTGATTTCCTCCCTTCACCTGAAACATGCAGAGGGTGGATTGGCTGCTCTATGCTAATTAGTAAATGAATAAACAAAGTTCTGGATGTGTGGTGTTCTCGTACCGCGTGCTGCTTCATGATGGAGGGGCGTGGTGGAGAAGGTTGAGAGCTTGGAGGTAGGACCCGTACTCCTCCTGCAGGTCTGGTGATGGTGCTGCTCCGCTGCTTCTCCAAACTCCTGCTCAGGGTTTCAACTACTGTACCTACACCAGGAACACATCCAGGATTAATAACACGTGTGAATGTTTTAAACTTCTGTTGTTTTTAACATGCTGACACACAGTGATAACATTTAAAATCAGGGATCAAACCCAGGCTGCTGGGGCTGTGTGACACTAAATAAAAGTATTTGTGCCAAGTGTTATTAAAATAAATGTTTAAATCATTCTGCTGCATCTACCACTGAAATAAATGTCAGCATCCAGAACCTGGTGTGTGAGGATTCAGTCTTTATGGGATTAACACTGGTGCTGCCCCCTAGTGGTCCTGACTGGACCCGACTGACCCTGACTGGACTCGACAGGACAGAACTGGACCTGAATTGACTGGCTCTGACTGAAGCCGACTGGACTTGACTGGACCAGACTTGGACCTGACCCGAGTGGACTTGACTGGATGCAACTGGACCCGACTGGACAGAACTGGCCCTGACTGGACTGGGCCTGACTGGATAGAACTGGCCCTGACTGGACTTGACAGAACCTGAATGGACTTGACTGGACCTGACTGGACTTGACAGAACCTGACTGGACTTGACTGGACCTTACTGGCCCCAAGTGGACTTTACTGGACCCGACTGGCCCTGATTGGCCCTAACTGGACCTGACTGGACCCAACTGGCTCTGACTGAACCCAACTGGACCTGACTGGACTTGACTGGCCCTAACTGGACCTGACTGGACTGGGCCTGACTGGATAGAATTGGCCCTGACTGGACTGGACCTGACTGGATAGAACTGGCCCTGACTGAACTTGACAGAACCTGACTGGACTTGACTGGACCTGACTGGACAGAACTGGCCCTGACTGGACTTGACAGAACCTGACTGGACTTGACTGGACCTTACTGGCCCCAAGTGGACTTTACTGGACCTGACTGAACCCAACTCGCTCTGACTGAACTTGACTGGACCCAACTGGACTTAACTGAACCCAACTGGACTTGACTGGATCCGACTGGTCTTGACAGGACCCGACTGAATCTGACTGGCCCTATCTGGACTGGACCTGACAAGACCCGACTGAACCCAACTGAATCTGACTGGACCGGACCGTCCCCGACTGGACCTGAGTGGCGCTGACTGGCCCCGAATGAACCCAACTGGACCATAGAAAAAGCCTCACTACTCTCCAGTCACCACACACTACAACCCCACCCTCAGGATCCATTTATGAAGAACACAGGAGACGAGAGGACGAGGACGGGCAGGAATCAGGCCTGTACGTGGCCCCCCGCGGCTCCTCACCTTGTTTACTCGGGGCCCGATGTGCCGTGTGGGAGTCTGAGGCGTCCGAATCGTCGCTGTCTGACCAGTCGAGGTCGCTCTCTGCTTTCTGTTGTTTGGTTGTAGACGTACGTTGGACGGGTTTGGTGACGTGAGCGCTGTCCTCATCCGACTCTTCCTCATCCTCATCCTCATCGCTGAAGGGTGGAGTGCTGGGGGGGGGGGGGGGGGGGGGCACATGTAACACCACATCTCACCTCATATTCACCACAAAACCCATCATGACCCCCAGGTTCTTGGTAAACATCACCTCAGACTCATACCCCAGTGATGAAGGTGTGTGGGGTTACCTGGTCCTCTTCTGTTGTACCCGTGCTCCTGGACTCTGTGGAGGAGCTGTGGAGCGTGGAGCAGCTGTGGGGGGCTGCAGGGGGGTTTGGGGTTTCAGGGTGATGGGTCTGTGTTTAGGGTTCTGCAGCGCAGGTGGAGTCTGGAGTTTCTTTCTCACTAAAGCAAAGCACGTCAAATAAAGAGCAGAAATGTAATACCGAGCTACACGTGTGTGTGTGTGTGTGTGTGTGTGTGTGTGTGTGTGTGTGTGTGTGTGTGTGTGTGTGTGTGTTCTTACCCTCAGCAGAGGTGTGTATGTTGCTAGGTGCGCTCTGCAGCTCTCTCACTCGCTGGTTGAGCTGGATCTCCAGGTTCCTCCTCAGATTGTGGAGATCTGAGCGACTCCTGAAGTTCCTCACTCGCTCAGTGGAGATGAGAGAGTTCAGAGAGCTCAGGGTCTGAGAGGAGATTCCCTTAGTACCCTAAACATCACACACACACACACACACATCATACAACACATCATACAACAACAACAACGTCAATATACAACCGAATCACCAACACACATCATCATAAACATCACACACACACATCACACTACTGTACAATACACATCATCATCACACAGCGACACAACAAATTCATCAGTACTCAGTGAAGAGCAAGTACATGAGTGTGTGAGTGAATAAGTGAGTGTGTGAGTGAATAAGTGAGTGAGTGTGTGAGTGAATAAGTGAGTGAGTGAGTGAGTGAATGAGTGAGTGAGAGTGAGTGAATGTGTGAGTGAATGAGTGAGTGAGTGAATGTGTGAATGTGTGAGTGAATGAGTGAGTGAGTGAATAAGTGAGTGAATGAGTGAGTGAGTGAATGTGTGAGTGAATGAGTGAGTGAGTGAATAAGTGAGTGAATGAGTGAGTGAGTGAATGTGTGAGTGAATGAGTGAGTGAGTGAATAAGTGAGTGAATGAGTGAGTGAGTGAATGTGTGAGTGAATGAGTGAGTGAGTGAATGTGTGAGTGAATGAGTGAGTGAGTGAATAAGTGAGTGAATGAGTGAGTGAGTGAGTGAATGTGTGAGTGAATGAGTGAGTGAGTGAATGTGTGAGTGAATGAGTGAGTGAGTGAATGAATGTGTGAGTGAATGAGTGAGTGAGTGAATAAGTGAGTGAGTGAGTGAGTGAGTGAATGAGTGAGTGAGTGAGTGAATGTGTGAGTGAATGAGTGAATGTGTGAGTGAATGAGTGAGTGAGTGAATAAGTGAGTGAATGAGTGAGTGAATGTGTGAGTGAATGAGTGAGTGAGTGAATGTGTGAATGTGTGAGTGAATGAGTGAGTGAGTGAATAAGTGAGTGAATGTGTGAGTGAATGAGTGAGTGAGTGAATGTGTGAATGTGTGAGTGAATGAGTGAGTGAGTGAATAAGTGAGTGAATGAGTGAGTGAGTGAGTGAATGTGTGAGTGAATGAGTGAGTGAGTGAATGTGTGAGTGAATGAGTGAGTGAGTGAATAAGTGAGTGAATGAGTGAGTGAGTGAATGTGTGAGTGAATGTGTGAATGTGTGAGTGAATGAGTGAGTGAGTGAATAAGTGAGTGAATGAATGAATGAGTGAATGAATGAATGAGTGAATGAGTGAGTGAATGAGTGAATGAGTGAATGAATGAGTGAGTGAGTGAATGAATGAGTGAGTGAACATGTAAGTGAATGAGTGAATGAGTGAATGAATGAGTGAATGAAGGAGTGAATGAATGAATGAATGAGTGAATGAAGGAGTGAATGAATGAATGAATGAGTGAATGAAGGAGTGAATGAATGAATGAGTGAGTGAACATGTAAGTGAATGAGTGAATGAGTGAATGAATGAGTGAGTGAGTGAGTGAATGAATGAGTGAATGAGTGAATGAGTGAGTGAATGAATAAGTGAATAAGTGAGTGAGTGAATGAATGTGTGAGTGAACATGTAAGTGAATGAGTGAATGAATGAGTGAATGAGTGAATGAATGAGTGAATGAATGAGTGAATGAATGAGTGAGTGAGTGAGTGAATGAATGAGTGAATGAATGAGTGAATGAATGAATGAGTGAATGAATGAGTGAGTGAGTGAGTGAGTGAGTGAATGAATGAATGAGTGAGTGAGAATGAATGAGTGAGTGAGTGAGTGAGTGAGTGAATGAGTGAGTGAGAATGAATGAGTGAGTGAGTGAGTGAATGAGTGAGTGAGAATGAATGAGTGAGTGAGTGAATAAGTGAGTGAGTGAATGAGTGAGTGAGTGAGTGAGTGAGTGAATGAATGAATGAGTGAGTGAATGAATGAGTGAGTGAATGAATGAGTGAGTGAGTGAATGAGTGAGTGAGTGAGTGAGTGAGTGAATGAATGAATGAGTGAGAGAGTGAGTGAGTGAGTGAATGAATGAGTGAGTGAGTGAATGAGTGAGTGAGTGAGTGAGTGAGTGAATGAATGAGTGAGAGAATGAATGAATGAATGAGTGAGTGAGTGAGTGAGTGAACATGTAAGTGAATGAGTGAGTGAGTGAATGTGTGAGTGAATGAGTGAGTGAGTGAATAAGTGAGTGAATGAGTGAGTGAGTGAATGTGTGAGTGAATGTGTGAATGTGTGAGTGAATGAGTGAGTGAGTGAATAAGTGAGTGAATGAGTGAGTGAGTGAATGTGTGAGTGAATGAGTGAGTGAGTGAATGTGTGAGTGAATGAGTGAGTGAGTGAATAAGTGAGTGAATGAGTGAGTGAGTGAATGTGTGAGTGAATGAGTGAGTGAGTGAATGTGTGAGTGAATGAGTGAGTGAGTGAATAAGTGAGTGAATGAGTGAGTGAGTGAGTGAATGTGTGAGTGAATGAGTGAGTGAGTGAATGTGTGAGTGAATGAGTGAGTGAGTGAATGAATGTGTGAGTGAATGAGTGAGTGAGTGAATAAGTGAGTGAGTGAGTGAGTGAATGAGTGAGTGAGTGAGTGAATGTGTGAGTGAATGAGTGAGTGAGTGAATGTGTGAGTGAATGAGTGAGTGAGTGAATAAGTGAGTGAATGAGTGAGTGAGTGAGTGAATAAGTGAGTGAGTGAATGAATGTGTGAGTGAGTGAGTGAATGAATAAGTGAGTGAGTGAGTGAGTGAATGAATAAGTGAGTGAGTGAGTGAGTGAATGAGTGAGTGAGTGAATGTGTGAGTGAATGAGTGAGTGAGTGAATGTGTGAGTGAATGAGTGAGTGAGTGAATGTGTGAGTGAATGAGTGAGTGAATGAGTGAGTGAGTGAGTGAATAAGTGAGTGAGTGAATGAATGTGTGAGTGAGTGAGTGAATGAATAAGTGAGTGAGTGAGTGAGTGAATGAATAAGTGAGTGAGTGAGTGAGTGAATGAGTGAGTGAGTGAATAAGTGAGTGAATGTGTGTAAGTGAGTGAATGAATAAGTGAGTGAGTGAATGAATGTGTGAGTGAGTGAGTGAACATGTAAGTGAATGAGTGAATGAATGAATGAGTGAATGAATGAATGAGTGAATGAGTGAGTGAATGAGTGAATGAGTGAATGAATGAGTGAGTGAACATGTAAGTGAATGAGTGAATGAATGAATGAGTGAATGAATGAGTGAATGAAGGAGTGAATGAATGAATGAATGAGTGAATGAAGGAGTGAATGAATGAATGAATGAGTGAATGAAGGAGTGAATGAATGAATGAGTGAGTGAACATGTAAGTGAATGAGTGAATGAGTGAATGAATGAGTGAGTGAGTGAGTGAATGAATGAGTGAATGAGTGAATGAGTGAGTGAATGAATAAGTGAATAAGTGAGTGAGTGAATGAATGTGTGAGTGAACATGTAAGTGAATGAGTGAATGAATGAGTGAATGAGTGAATGAATGAGTGAATGAATGAGTGAATGAATGAGTGAGTGAGTGAATGAATGAGTGAATGAATGAGTGAATGAATGAATGAGTGAATGAATGAGTGAGTGAGTGAGTGAGTGAATGAATGAATGAGTGAGTGAGAATGAATGAGTGAGTGAGTGAGTGAGTGAGTGAGTGAATGAGTGAGTGAGAATGAATGAGTGAGTGAGTGAGTGAGTGAGTGAATGAGTGAGTGAGAATGAATGAGTGAGTGAGTGAATAAGTGAGTGAGTGAATGAATGAGTGAGTGAGTGAGTGAGTGAATGAATGAATGAGTGAGTGAATGAATGAGTGAGTGAATGAATGAGTGAGTGAGTGAATGAGTGAGTGAGTGAGAGAGTGAGTGAGTGAATGAATGAATGAGTGAGAGAGTGAGTGAGTGAGTGAATGAATGAGTGAGTGAGTGAATGAGTGAGTGAGTGAGTGAGTGAGTGAATGAATGAGTGAGAGAATGAATGAATGAATGAGTGAGTGAGTGAGTGAGTGAACATGTAAGTGAATGAGTGTGTGAGTGAATGAATGAATGAATGAATGAGTGAGCTCTACCTTCCTCAGGCCGACCTCCTCCAGCTTCTCCTGCAGTTTCTCCTGTAGGAGCAGTTTAAGGTTCTTCAGGTTCTCCTTCCCTCTCAGTAGTTTCCTCCTCTGCTCCTCCAGACCTGTAGGAGGCGACACATCACATCATACAAACCAGCACTGAGTGCATGATGAATTATACAGAGTGATGTAGTTTATCATACGCTTCCTCTCCTCCTCCTCCTCCTCCTCCGGTACTGGTGAGTCCTGAACAGGAACCTGGGTGGGAGGCTCTGCAGAACAGGAACCATCATGTGAATCACATTCATCCTGCACCACCCACACCTCTCAGAGGGGTTCGAATCTCAGCTCTGCTACTGGCCGGCTACACGGACACCGATTGGCTCGTTCGGGGGAGGGCGATGCTGTAACTGCGCCCTCTGCCGGCTGATCGGGGGATCAAGGATACGTGCGCGATACATGAGCGCACCTGCACCTGCACCTGTGGGAGGGGGCGTGTGCCAGTGCAGCAGCAGAGGGGAATACCATCGGGGAATTGGATACGACTAAACTGGGGGATTTAGGGCACATTCACGCCAGAACACACAGTTCAGGGGTTCAGATCCCACCGAGAACAATAATGATCATTTAATTACGAGATTTTAAGGCACAAGCACAAAATAAACG
This sequence comes from Trichomycterus rosablanca, assembly GCF_030014385.1. NCBI lineage: Eukaryota > Metazoa > Chordata > Actinopteri > Siluriformes > Trichomycteridae > Trichomycterus > Trichomycterus rosablanca. Next base: position 533,727 of record NC_085993.1, on the reverse strand, counting down.
TGTACACGGGCGCCCCCTTGTGGAGGCTTTATGTTACGCCTTGTCAACCACAGTGGGACCAGATTGCCACTATTTTTATGAATGAAGTTACTCACGGTTCTGGTTACCTGACGGTGATCTGGCACCGAGCTTCTTAATCTGAAATAAAAGCATTAATTTCATTTAGATTATTTATTTATACATCAAACAAATACCACGGTGTAATAAGCACGATTGTTTACACCGATCAGCCATAACATTAAAACCACCTCCTCGTTTCTACACTCACTGTCCATTTTATCAGCTCCACTTACCATATAGAAGCACTTTGTAGTTCTACAATTACTGACTGTAGTCCATCTGTTTCTCTACATGCTTTGTTACCCCCTTTCACCCTGTTCTTCAATGGTCCCCCAAGGACCGCCATGAGTGGATGGTGGATGATTCTCAGCACTGCAGTGACACTGACACGGTGCTGGTGTGTTAGTGTGTGTTGCGCTGGTATGAGTGGATCAGACACAGCAGCGCTGCTGGAGTGCTGGAAATCAAATGACCAGTGGCAGAGTTGTAATGTAATTGTTAAAGTGCTGGACTAGTAATCGAAAGGTCGCTGGTTCAAGCCCCACCACTGCCAGGTTGCCACTGTTGGGCCCTTGAGCACAGCCCTCAGTTAACCCTTAATTACTGACTGTTTACTGTCTAAGCAATTGATGGTTAAGGGCCTTGCTCAAGGGCCCAACAGTGTCAGCCTGGCAGTGGTGGGGCTTGAACCAGCGACCTTTGGCTTACTAGTTCAGTACCTTAACCACTAGGCCACAACTGTCCAGTACGCTTTGGATAAAAAGTGTCTTTGTACTGTGGGAGGAAACCCACACAGACACGGGGAGAACATGCCAAACTCCACACAGAAAGGACCCGGATCGGTCCAGCTGGGAATGGAACCCGGGACCTTCTCGCTGTGAGGCGACAGTGGGAGGGAGGGAGGGATTCCTCATGACAATTCTGCAGTTACGCCCTCTGCTGGCTGACGGATGGCGCTGCACAGAGGCGGGGGACGATGGAGAGCGGTGCGTGACTCTCCGTGCGCGATACGGGTCTCCGTATGAACCCACCCAGCGCAGGTGAGATGTGAACGATGGTTACCTGCTGGTTCTGTGAGTGTATGAGCGAGTTCTTCTCTCTGAGCTGATGGGACAGGGACTGAACCTGCTGCTGCAGGGAGAACACACTGGACACGGAGCTCTCCTCCACCGACAGAGCCTTCTGCAGACGCACGTTCTCGCTCTGGAGCTGGAACAAGACACCATGCTCACGGTCCTGGTCCGACTGCTCCCCAAAATAAACATGTGGACGCTGCTCTTACCTCCTCTCTCTCCTGCTCAAACCTGTTCTGGATCTCCTTCAGCTTCTTCCTCCACTTACTCTCCTGAAACACACACACACACACACACACACACACACACACACACACACACACACACACACACACCAGCGGCTCAGCGACGGATTATTAAGCATCAGATCCAGGTTATAGGTGGTGCGTTTGTTTGTGGCCCATCATTGAGGGACCCACTGAGACCACCAGTACACGTACACTATATGGACAAAAGTATTGGGACACCCCACCTAATTATTAAAATCATGTGATTCAGCCAAATCAATCATATAAAGGACATTATGCTTTCAACTTTGCAGCAACAGTTTAGGGAAGGCCCTTTCCTGTTCCAGCATGACTATCTGGGGTAAATAAAGACACGGTGTGCAAAGAAGTCGAACCTTCTGAGCGATCTGCTCCTTCAGCTCTCTGTTCCTGCGCTCCTTCTCCTGCTCGTCCTCACCTCTCAGATCAGAGACCTTCAGCTCTCTGTTCTCCAGCTCCTGCAGCTTCTACACACACACACACACACACACACACACACACACACACACACACACACACACACAGCACGTCACTTCTACTGTACACACCATCCACAACAGTGTGTGAGCATGAGCATTTCTTAATCGAAGTTCAGATCGGCTCTCACTCAATTTCAGTCAGATCTGCGATTTCCGGAGTCAGGAGGCGGAGCCAAAGTTAGCGACGCAAAGTGGCGCCACGCATACCCGGCTCCCAAAGACTGGTGGAAACGCGGGTCGGTTCTCTAAAAAACACCAAGGTTCTAAGAAACCTGAACCGAACCGGTTCAAGAACCAGAACTCTTTTGTAGCGCTTTTCCACCAAAAGAACTTTGGTTCTGGTTCTTGAACCGGTTCTGTTCAGGTTTCCTCAAACCTTGGTGTTTTGTAGAAAACCGACCTGCGTTTCAACAAAAGTCAACATGTGTTAGTATTAGTTAAATGTGACAATTATATATATATGATCTAACATCATTTTGATCGTGTCATTTTCCGCTAATAATAATAATAATAATAATAATAATAATAATAATAATAATTAATAATAATAATAATAAGAATTAATAATAATAATAATAATAATTAATAATAATAATAATAAGAATTAATAATAATTAATAATAATAATAATAATAATAATAATAATAATAATTAATAATAATAATAATAATAATAATAATAATAATTAATAATAATAATAATAATAATAATAATAATTAATAATAATAATAATAATAATTAATAATAATTAATAATAATAATAATAATAATAATAATAATAATAATTAATAATAATAATAATAATAATTAATAATAATAATAATAATAATTAATAATAATTAATAATAATAATAATAATAATATTAATAATAATAATAATAATATAATAACCCACAACACACACAATGTGTAAATGTTCCAGCAGCTTCCGGTGTAGTGATGAAGCGTCGCTCCCTACTCCCTACACAGTCTGAAGTTCACTTCATCTAAACATTCTCGTTACCTTTGGATCAGAATCTCACTTAAAATGGTGGAGTACCCTACGTAGTGCACTTCACAGGAACGACCGGGGTGAATGGAACGCTCCTACAGAATCGGTGCTGATGGTTGAAAGACGCTTTCTGAACCAATCAGAGCTTCTGATTGTAATTGTTAGTAAGAAATGCTGTTATTTGCATTTATTCGGTTTGCGTCACACAGATGACGTGGTAATGAAACGCTCGATCGGCTTTCTAACCACTTCCTGTTTTACTTCACCACCGGGAAAAGTTTGGAGGTTTTTAATTATAAGCACATTTACAAAATAACGGATTCTGTTCCTAATGGGACGCACGCTTATAAATGTAATAGCATCTGGAAGAACAGAAGCTAAGGTAAGCAGCGGTTATGATGGTTTTTGCCGTGTTTGGGATTTTGGCCGCTGTGCCGTGATTTATCGAGCGCTTTTGTTCTGTAATGAAAACAAAACGTATCAGTTGAAGCTTTTAACTGGAACCTTCTTGTTACAGAAATTACATTCATTTACACAATGAGGAGGAAAGTAAAGGCGCTGAATTTAAATTCTATATAATGTTATAATGTCTCGTGAAAGCGTCCAAACCTTGACACTTTGAGGTGACGTCACGGTTTGCGCTGAATAACCCAGTATTCTGTGGTGCCCGATTAGACACTGGTTCGCTATCTGGAACCTCTTTTTTTCCAGTGGAAACACACGGAACCGGTTCAAAATCAAGTTCGGGAACCGGAACAGAGCCGGATCCGCATCAGTGGAAAAGCACTATGAGAGTTTGTCTCCACCTAGTGTTTAAAACCTATAAACCCCACTCACCCCCTCCAGGACGGAGCTCTTATTGGCCACGTCGTTGAGCTCCAGAATGAAGAGCTGTTTCAGCTCCTGGACGTCCTGCTGGAATCTCCTCCTCTCCTCCTCCTTCCAGCGCTGCACCTCCTCCCGCTCGGCGGCCTCTCGTCTCCGCTGCTCCTCCAGGTCCTGGCGGTGGAGAACGATAGAACGATGAGTCTACACGTCCGTTAAGGACCTTCCCTGAAGCGTTTAGATGTTCGGGACCTACCTGCTGCCGGCGATGTGTCTCTGCGTCTCTTTCCGCTTCGAGTTGGGTCTGAGTGAGCCTGAGTTTCTGCTTCAGCTCCTCGATTCCGTCCTCCATGAGCTCCACCTGCTTCCTCTTCTGCTTCTCTGGTGCATGAACACGGGGGTGTGAGTTAGGTGTCCGTATATTTATGGAGCATTAGAGAGAACAGGGGTCTCTGTGCAGCGCCGCCGATCAGCCAGCAGAGGGCGTACCTGCAGCAGTTATGAGGAACCACCGGAACCTTGGTGCTTTTTAGAGGAACCACCAGAACCTTAGTGCTTTTTAGAGAACCACCAGAACCTTGGTGCTTTTTAGAGAAACCACCAGAACCTTGGTGCTTTTTAGAGAACCACCAGAACTTTGGTGCTTTTTAGAGAAACCACCAGAACCTTGGTGCTTTTTAGAGAAACCACCGGAACCTTGGTGCTTTTTAGAGAACCACCAGAACCTTGGTGCTTTTTAGAGGAACCACCAGAACCTTGGTGCTTTTTAGAGGAACCACCGGAACCTTGGTGCTTTTTAGAGGAACCATCAGAACCTTGGTGCTTTTTAGAGAACCACCAGAACCTTGGTGCTTTTTAGAGAAACCACCAGAACCTTGGTGCTTTTTAGAGGAACCACCGGAACCTTGGTGCTTTTTAGAGGAACCACCGGAACCTTGATGCTTTTTAGAGGAACCACCGGAACCTTGGTGCTTTTTAGAGGAACCACCGGAACCTTGGTGCTTTTTAGAGGAACCATCAGAACCTTGGTGCTTTTTAGAGAACCACCAGAACCTTGGTGCTTTTTAGAGAAACCACCAGAACCTTGGTGCTTTTTAGAGAACCACCAGAACTTTGGTGCTTTTTAGAGAAACCACCGGAACCTTGGTGCTTTTTAGAGAAACCACCGGAACCTTGGTGCTTTTTAGAGAACCACCAGAACCTTGGTGCTTTTTAGAGAAACCGTCAGAACCTTGGTGCTTTTCAGAGGAACCATCAGAACCTTGGTGCTTTTTAGAGAAACCGCCAGAACCTTGGTGCTTTTTAGAGAAACCGTCAGAACCTTGGTGCTTTTTAGAGAAACCACCGGAACCTTGGTGCTTTTTAGAGAACCACCAGAACTTTGGTGCTTTTTACAGAAACCTTCAGAACCTTGGTGCTTTTTAGAGGAACCACCGGAACCTTGGTGCTTTTTAGAGAAACCACCGGAACCTTGGTGCTTTTTAGAGAACCACCAGAACTTTGGTGCTTTTTAGAGAAACCACCAGAACCTTGGTGCTTTTTAGAGAAACCACCGGAACCTTGGTGCTTTTTAGAGAAACCACCGGAACCTTGGTGCTTTTTAGAGAAACCACCGGAACCTTGGTGCTTTTTAGAGAAACCACCGGAACCTTGGTGCTTTTTAGAGAACCACCAGAACCTTGGTGCTTTTTAGAGGAACCACCGGAACCTTGGTGCTTTTTAGAGAACCACCAGAACCTTGGTGCTTTTTAGAGGAACCACCAGAACCTTGGTGCTTTTTAGAGAACCACCAGAACTTTGGTGCTTTTTAGAGGAACCACCAGAACCTTGGTGCTTTTTAGAGGAACCACCAGAACTTTGGTGCTGCTGGCTGATCGACGGCGCTGCACTGAGACGGGGGGTACGGGGGGTACAGAGGGGGGATACAGGGGTACAGAGGGGGGTATGGGGGTACAGAGGGGGGATACAGGGGTACAGAGGGGGGGTACAGGGGTACAGAGGGGGGGTACCGGGGTACAGAGGGGGGATACAGGGTACAGAGGGGGGTACGGGGGTACAGAGGGGGGTACGGGGGGTACAGAGGGGGGTATGGGGGTACAGAGGGGGGGTACGGGGGTACAGAGGGGGGTACGGGGGGTACAGAGGGGGGTACGGGGGTACAGAGGGGGAATCGTACCTGCGTCGGTGATTTCGGGGTGTCTGCGCTGAACGTGAGCTTGTAAGTAGGAGTAATTGACGAAGCACTTCTCACAGAACTGACACTGAATGACAGAATTGAGATAAATCAGGTTTGGGAACAGCACTGCTGGGATTTCTGCTCATTCGTAAATCCTCCTCACCTTGTGGTAGTTCCCGGCGCTGGTCTGCAGGAGCTGCTGCTGAGTAGCGATGAGCTTCTTCCTGCGCCGGCTCTCCGCTCGGACCTCGTCCAGCTGTTTCTGGAGCCGCGCCCGCTCCTCCTCCCGGCGCTGGAGCAGAGAGAGCGCCCCCTGCAGACGATCCTCCAGCCGGAGCGCCCGAGAGCTCAGGTGGTCCTGGCAGTGCAGCAGGTACTCGGTGCCGAGCTGGGACGTGCGCAGGACCTTCAGCAGGGTGGCGTCGATGGGGCGGCGGCACTGCGGGCACCTCTCGCCCTCCACGTCGCAGAAGGTCACGGCGCCGATGAACTCCTGCAGCAGCTGGATGTCCAGCTCGCGCACCACGCGGTCCAGGTCCAGGGCCGCCACGCGCCGCCAGTCCAGGGGCTCGGTGCGGGCGCGGAAACGGAACGGCTGGGCGGGAGGAGAGGCGCTCCATGACGGGGAGGGGGGGGGGGACACGTCCAGCATGATGCCGTCAAGCGCCTTACAGATCAAAGGATAAAGATCACATTTAAACATCTCCGTTTCCATAACAACCTGTATTTCATCCTGGTCAGGGTTGCAGTGGGTCACTAGAGTAAGTACAAGAACACTGAGCACTAAGGATTTACATTTTGTTCATTTCTTTAACCACTAACCGCCCGCTAACTAGTCATTATCATTTCCTTTCATTTATATTAACCCTGTTAGCCTGGTCAGGGTCACAATGGGTCAGGTTCCAGCAGAAAACACTGGGCACAAGGGAGGAATATCCTAAAGAGGATGCCAATCCATAGCTTGGATACGGGCATGACGAGGCACCCTGCCCGAAATGTTTTCCGCACTCCGACCCTGACCAGGATAACGTGGTGGGTAAAACATAAAAACGAAAATGCAACCACTAGATCCTGGTCAGGGTCACGATGGGTCCGGCTTCCCCAGAAACACTGGTGGTGCATCAATAACTGCACACTAACTAGACATTATCATTTCCTTTCATTTATATTCACCCTGTTATCCTGGTCAGGGTCACGATGGGTCCGGTTCCAGCAGAAAACACTGGGCGCAAGGCGTGAACGACCTGGAGAGGATGCCAGTCCATTACCAGGATCCGGGCTGTTATCAGGAGGGGGCGTCCTGTCCGAAATGTGTTTTCGGCACTGGGATCCTGACCAGGATGACGTGGTGACAAAAATGCAACCGCGTTATCCTGGTCAGGGTCACGGCATCAGGAGCAATGCAGTAACACACCTTGGACAGGACGCTTATCCATCACAGAGCGTCAGACCGCTCCACCTGGGATTCGAACCCAGGACCTTCTCACTGTGAGGCGACAGTGCTACCCACCGAGCCACCGTGCCACAACATATAGACAGTAATAACACAAACACCTACACTAAAGGTGCTCAGGTGTAAAGTGTTTGATTACGCTGGACCACGACTGCGGTGATCCGGGTTCGAATCTCAGCAAAGCTATCAGCCTGCCAGGCATCTACACAGACCCACGCAGATGTTAGATCTAGTCTGAGGGAGGGATGGACTGGCGTCCTATACCAGTGTACACCGATCAGCCATAACATTCAAACCACCTCCTTGATCCACTCGTACCAGCACAACACACACTAACACACCAGCACCATGTCAGTGTCACTGCAGTGCTGAGAATCATCCACCACCTAAATAATACCTGCTCTGTGGTGGTCCTGTGGGGGTCCTGACCATTGAAGAACAGCATGAAAGGGGGTAACAAAGCATGTAGAGAAACAGATGGACTACAGTCAGTAATTGTAGAACAACAAAGTGCTTCTATATGGTAAGTGGAGCTGATAACATGGACAGTGAGTGTAGAAACAAGGAGGTGGTTATAATGTTATGACTGATCGATGTATGTGCCTTACACACAGTGTTTGTCTGTGGAACCGGACCCACCGCCACTCTGATCAGAATAAACTGTAGATAAAAATGAAATGAAAATGGAAAAACTTTACACTGCTGACATTATTAAATTATTATTAAATTATTATCATTATTATTATTATTATTATTATTATTAGTTTTGTGTGCTCATCGACAGGCTAACTATAACATTCTAGGCAGCACAACAACAAAACGTTTCAACATTACAGAATTCAAAATGTTTATGTATTATTATTATAATAATAATTATTAATAGTGGTATTAGTAGTACAATTAGTAGTAGTATATATAATTAATATTAAAAAATAAACAGAAACATGCTAACCAGGCTAACGGTGTAGCAGAAGTTCGTTTTCTGACTGAATAACTTTATGCTAATCTTACCTTTACTCTGGTTCACCGCTACACAGTTAGTAAAATCTATTTAACATATTAAAAGTTAATAAAACAGATTAAAAACTAAAGATAAAGAGCTGGATGTGATTGATCGGCTCTGTGAGGTAAAACACACACAAGCACAAACGGCTGCGGTTTCCCTGGAGACCGGGTGATTCAGAATCGTTCGATACAAGAGTCGATTCCCAAATAATGAGTCGATTCTGCGAATCGATTCCTACTTAGGTTCATGTTTGGGAGCTTAAAGAGTGAAAGATTAAGATTTAGCTTTTGGTTTCTGTTAACTGGGAACATTTACAAATTAAACAAAAGCTGAGAACGCAGCAGTATTAAAGGAAAACGATAATATATTACCAGGAATGCAGCGATTCATTTCAAAAGACGCCGCAAACACAACAGCATTGAGGAAAACATGCACAAAACCAGACGTGCAGCATTTTAAACTGCATGCAGTGCCTTAACCTAAACTAAATACATTTTTTTAAATGCAGCATTAATGGAAACGAAATACATATGCATTTTAAAACCGTTACTGTTGAGCCTCGCTCCCGGCCACTAGGAGGCGCTTTATAATTTTAGCTGTTTACATTTCAACAAAACAAAGCGAAAACGTGCTACACAGCTGATCAGCTAAATCAGGAATCTTACCTTCGGTTCTAATTTAATTAAAATTAAAATTACACACCAGATTCTCTCCACACTTCTCTGTTCTTTGTGTTCAGCGTCTGTTTCTTGCTCTGCGCATATTATATTGCAATGTCAAACAGCTACAATAATCAGGAGCGCCCTCTAGTGGTCAGGAGCTTTCCCGTGTTAGAGACCCTCAACCGTTTTTAATGTTTCTGGTTTAAGTTAATGCAGCATTTATTTAATTACTGTACTCCTGATAATGTATTTATGTTCCCCCTTAATGCTGTTGTGTTTTAAGCTTGTGTTTAATTTGTAAATGTTGTTGTGATGTGACTCAGGAGGCCGCTGTATGAACTCTTTCACACCACAAAAATCACCGATCTGCCAGTGTTTAAAACTGGGGAAAGTTTAAAAGCAGCACAACAAGCACAATAACAATGTTTAATGTTTAGGCAAACATCTTTGGACACTAGATGACCCAATGTCAAAGAGATGCTTATGTTTTGCAATATAAATGAAAGAAGAAAGGACAGAGCCGCCGAGGTTTCAGGAAGGTTAAAGGTTGACGTGCACCTATAGTGTCGTTACTACTTAGGCCATCATCGTTGTTCAAGAAATGACCAGCAAGACCATCATAAAATAAAAGCCACTGGTTTGGCTTTTTACGGTAATGTTTGAAGTTTCGTACAGAAGTCTTACTCTATGAGAAGTGAGATTATTTTAGACACAATCTCTTCTTAAAGTAATAAAAAGTCACAGTTGGAGATGTGACGAAGCCTTTTCAGGTTTTTTAAGGTATAAGTGTATTAACCCTGAATTAGGCCTATTAATCATCTCATTCATCTCATCTTACTCCAAGAGCCTGTCCCAAGCCCAGGAGGGTTTTGTCAGGAAAGGCATCCGGCGTCAGAACTGTGCCAAGTCTGGAATGAAGACGAGATCTGCTGTGGCGACGACTAAATACAAGAGCAGCCGGAAGAAAAAATACAGAATTATTAATAAGGAAAGATGGTGAGGAAGAGTCAGTGAAACAGTGAGTAGTACTGAAGAGGATTAAGTGAGGAGTTATAACTAAGTAAAAATTAAAAGATTAATATGAATAAAGCACAGTAAAGACAGCCAAAATAAAAGCTCAAGAAAAAAATAAGAAAAAAATGTTTTCCAAAACAAGAATTATTTATAAACTCATAGATACACTGTATGAACAAAAGTATTTGGACACACCACTTAATCATCGAATTCAGTTCTTTTGCTACAGGTGTATACAGTTTAACACATTGGATGGTTCTAAATGTCAGTTCCTGCCATTTCTTTCCTACTAGATACTCCACCATCAACAGTGAGTGGTTTTACTGAAAAATTGAAGCGTTTAGGAACCACAGCAAGTGTCAGACCACGTAAAGTGCACAAAAGTCACCAACACTGTGCTAACTCAATTACTACAGAGTTCCAAAGGTTTCCATGGCTGAGCATCAACAAACTCTCTCTCACACACACACACACACACACAATGTGGAATCGACTCTTATGATCGGCTCATTTGATTCCGGACGTTTTGACTCATAATTATTCGATAATATTTTATTTGATCAGAAATTATGAATTAATATGATTATACTGCAAAAAACTGTGAATGTTCATGTTTCATGACTGAAGTTTTTGAGCAGTAAGGGCAGCAAGTGAATTAAGAATAGTCATGGTGTAAATACAGAAAACTACTACTTTAATTCTATGTATTTTATTTATTATTAAGACCTAGAAATGTCACAGTCCTCATCGACTTCTACAAACTAATACACATAATTTGCACTCCAAAAAGGATTTGGACAAACCACACAAGTTCTGGAACAATATCTGGACTAATAAGACCAAGGTGGAGATTCTATATGATCAATATAAATTATAATGATTGTTTTACCTCCTGGTTTCTTAATTTACTGCTTATTGAGTCAATTTTACCTTATTTGTTTGTTTTTTTAAGTCAATGAGAACCAAACACTTGGTCTTTACAGTAATTAGGAGCTGATAAAGAATTTAAAAGAATTTAAGATGGGTGTACTTACCTTTTCTCATGACTGTATGACTGTAATATTAAACATTTCATTGTGTTTAATGTCATAATAAATATGTCAGGTGGACAATATTATTATTATTTTTAAATTGTTTTATTCATTTTTATTAACCGCTTTATCCTGGTCAGGGTTGCTCCCTTCCCAGACACAGCCAATCAAGACCCAAATGTTTTGGGTCACCATGGTCTTACATCTTCATTATTCTGTCCACTTTCTTTAATGCACCAGAGCATCATACTGCCACCACCACACCTTACAGTAGATACAGTGTTGTTGGGTTTGGATGCCTAGACAATTTTTGTTGAGTTTTGTTTAGTAAAACAAAGTGGTGCAGGAGTGATTCCAGTCATTAAATCTCAGAAAAAAAGTTTTGTGTACGTCTTTATTTAAGAGTGAAGCAGCAGTGATAAACATTTATCTAACTCTTTATTGAGTGTAAAGTTTCTTTCTTACATTTGAATTGTCTGAGTGTAAAATGTCAGATATAGATCTGATATAGATGTACAGCCTCTATTTTACAGTAATAAAACGAAATGATAATAATCAGTAATAGAAGAAAACACTGGATTTACAACAGTGACTATCATTCACATCTTTAGTTTTTGTATCTGATTAAACATTAACATTTCTGTACGTGGAACAGAAGGAAACACAGAAACATGAATAAAAACCTGAACCTGCTGATAATCGTTAATAATAACAGTGTGATGATGCTGTGATTGGTGTTTACGGTCAGCAGGGGGCAGCAGTCACTAACAGCTAATCGGTTTTGTTCCAATCCTGTTATCATCACTTCCCCTTAGTGGAGTGCACTTAGCAGTGAGTCTGTATCACTCAGTATCACTACTGTAATAGATTGTTGAGCAATGGGTGAAGCTAGCAGTTGCTGGGCTGAGTTAGGGGTTGCTGGGCAGGTTGATGAGCAGTTCTGGGGGTTGTTGGGTGGAGCTGGTGGTTGCTGAGCGAAGCTATGGGTTGCTGGGCAGAGCTGGGCGGAGCTGGGCAGAGCTAGGGGTTGCTGGGCGAAGCTGGGTGGATTTAGAGGTTGCTGGGTGGAGCTGGGGGTCCTGGTCGGAGCTGGGGCTTGCTGGACGGAGCTAGAAGTTGCTGGGCGGAGCTTGGGGGTGCTGGGTGGAGCTGGGGGTTGCTGGACGGAGCTAGGAGTTGCTGGGCGGAGCTTGGGGGTGCTGGGTGGAGCTGGGGGTTGCTGGACGGAGCTAGGAGTTGCTGGGTGGAGCTTGGGGGTGCTGGGTGGAGCTTGGGGGTTCTGGGCGGAGCTGGGGGTTGCTGGATGGAGCTAGGGGTTGCTGGGTGGAGCTTGGGGGTTCTGGGTGGAGCTAGGGGTTGCTGGACGGAGCTAGAGGTTGCTGGGTGGAGCTTGGGGGTGCTGGGTGGAGCTGGGGATTTCTGGGTGGAGCTAGTGGTTGCTGGGCAGAGCTAGAGGTTGCTGGGTGGAGCTAGGGGTTGCTGGGTGGAGCTGGGGGTTGCTGGGTGGAGCTAGTGGTTGCTGGGCAGAGCTAGAGGTTGCTGGACGGAGCTAGTGGTTGCTGGGCAGAGCTAGAGGTTGCTGGCCATAACTGGAAGCTGCTGGGCAGAGCTAGGGGTTGCTTGGTGGAGCTAGGGGTTGCTGGGTGGAGCTGGGGGTTGCTGGGTGGAGCTAGTGGTTGCTGGGCAGAGCTAGAGGTTGCTGGACGGAGCTAGTGGTTGCTGGGCAGAGCTAGAGGTTGCTGGCCATAACTGGAAGCTGCTGGGCAGAGCTAGAGGTTGCTGGGCTGAGTTGGAGTTGCTGGGTGTAGCTAGAGGTTGCTGGGCGGAGCTAGAGGTTGCTGGGCTGAGTTGGAGTTGCTGGGTGGAGCTAGAGGTTGCTGGGCGAAGCTAAGGGTTGCTGGGCAGTGCTGGGGTTGCTGGGCGGAGCTAGAGGTTGCTGGGCGGTGCTGGGGTTGCTGGGTGGAGCTGGAGGTTGCTGGACGGAGCTATGGGTTGCTGGGCGGTGCTGGGGTTGCTGGGTGGAGCTGGAGGTTGCTGGGCGGAGCTAGAGGTTGCTGGGCGGAGCTAGAGGTTGCTGGGCGGTGCTGGGGTTGCTGGACGGAGCTGGAGGTTAATGGGCGGAGCTAGAGGTTGCTGGGCGGTGCTGGGGTTGCTGGGTGGAGCTGGAGGTTGCTGGACGGAGCTATGGGTTGCTGGGCTGAGTTGGAGTTGCTGGGTGGAGCTGGAGGTTGCTGGGCGGAGCTAGAGGTTGCTGGGCGGAGCTAGAGGTTGCTGGGCGGTGCTGGGGTTGCTGGACGGAGCTGGAGGTTAATGGGCGGAGCTAGAGGTTGCTGGGCGGTGCTGGGGTTGCTGGGTGGAGCTGGAGGTTGCTGGGCGGTGCTGGGGTTGCTGGGTGGAGCTGGGGGTTCTTGGAGGGGCTGGGCAGTGCTGAGGTTGCTGGACGGAGCTGGAGGTTGCTGGACGGAGCTATGGGTTGCTGGGCTGAGTTGGAGTTGCTGGACGGAGCTGGAGGTTGCTGGGCGGTGCTGGAGGTTGCTATGTGGTGCTTAGTGAAGCTGGGTGGTGCTGTACATGGACATATTTGGACATGTCTAAACAGCACTGGACATGGGGCGCCGTGATTGGACCAGAACATCAGGAGGGGAGGTGAGTAAATATCGCTGATCATTATGTGACGCCTGAGCTCGGAGCGTCTGGAACCTATAAAGAAAGAGAACATGTCAAAGTGCCCCCATTACCCCAAATATCCTCCCTATGTCCCCAAAAATCTACCCTAACATCAACTACCCCTATCCTATATTACCACCTCAAATGTCGACCCCCAACTGTTCTTACCTCAGACCTACCCCGTTACCTAAAAACCCTTCCTGTTACCCCATATATCTACCCCAAATTCTCCAACCCCCAGTATTTATATAAAACTACCCTAAATTACCTCAAAATATCCCTTTTCTTACCCCAAATCTACCCCACACTCTCTTACCCCAAATATTTGTATAAAACTACCCAAGATTATCTCAAAATATCCTTCTAGCTACCCCAGATCTACCCCAAACCCTTTTACCATTAATGTTCAACTCCATTACCCCAAATATCCACCCCAAAAATCCAATTATTTTAACAAAACTACTCCTAATATCTAAAATCCACCGTTACCCTAAGTATCTACCCCACACTCTCCTACCCCAAATATTTATATAAAACTACCCATAATTACTTTAAAATATCCCTCTTCTTACCCCAAATCTACCCCTGAGTTAGGGGTTGCTGGGCAGGTTGATGAGCAGTTCTGGGGGTTGTTGGGTGGAGCTGGTGGTTGCTGAGCGAAGCTATGGGTTGCTGGGCAGAGCTGGGCGGAGCTGGGCAGAGCTAGGGGTTGCTGGGCGAAGCTGGGTGGATTTAGAGGTTGCTGGGTGGAGCTGGGGGTCCTGGTCGGAGCTGGGGCTTGCTGGACGGAGCTAGAAGTTGCTGGGCGGAGCTTGGGGGTGCTGGGTGGAGCTGGGGGTTGCTGGACGGAGCTAGGAGTTGCTGGGCGGAGCTTGGGGGTGCTGGGTGGAGCTGGGGGTTGCTGGACGGAGCTAGGAGTTGCTGGGTGGAGCTTGGGGGTGCTGGGTGGAGCTTGGGGGTTCTGGGCGGAGCTGGGGGTTGCTGGATGGAGCTAGGGGTTGCTGGGTGGAGCTTGGGGGTTCTGGGTGGAGCTAGGGGTTGCTGGACGGAGCTAGAGGTTGCTGGGTGGAGCTTGGGGGTGCTGGGTGGAGCTGGGGATTTCTGGGTGGAGCTAGTGGTTGCTGGGCAGAGCTAGAGGTTGCTGGGTGGAGCTAGGGGTTGCTGGGTGGAGCTGGGGGTTGCTGGGTGGAGCTAGTGGTTGCTGGGCAGAGCTAGAGGTTGCTGGACGGAGCTAGTGGTTGCTGGGCAGAGCTAGAGGTTGCTGGCCATAACTGGAAGCTGCTGGGCAGAGCTAGGGGTTGCTTGGTGGAGCTATGGATTGCTGGACAAGGGTTGCTGGGCGGAGCTAGAGGTTGCTGGGCTGAGTTGGAGTTGCTGGGCGGAGCTAGAGGTTGCTGGGCGAAGCCAGAAGTTGCTGGGTGGAGCTAGAAGTTGCTGGGTGGTGCTAGAGGTTGCTGGGTGGAGCTAGAAGTTGCTGGGTGGAGCTAGAGGTTGCTGGGCGGAGCTAGAAGTTGCTGGGTGGAGCTAGAAGTTGCTGGGTGGAGCTAGAGGTTGCTGGGTGGAGCTAGAAGTTGCTGGGTGGAGCTAGAGGTTGCTGGGCGAAGCTATGGGTTGCTGGACAAGGGTTGCTGGGCGGAGCTAGAGGTTGCTGGGCTGAGTTGGAGTTGCTGGGTGTAGCTAGAGGTTGCTGGGCGGAGCTAGAGGTT
The DNA here is from genome assembly GCF_030014385.1 of Trichomycterus rosablanca. NCBI lineage: Eukaryota > Metazoa > Chordata > Actinopteri > Siluriformes > Trichomycteridae > Trichomycterus > Trichomycterus rosablanca. The sequence goes on along the minus strand of NC_085993.1, from coordinate 518,318 downwards.
GCTGGGCTGAGTTGGAGTTGCTGGGTGGAGCTAGAGGTTGCTGGGCGAAGCTAAGGGTTGCTGGGCAGTGCTGGGGTTGCTGGGCGGAGCTAGAGGTTGCTGGGCGGTGCTGGGGTTGCTGGGTGGAGCTGGAGGTTGCTGGACGGAGCTATGGGTTGCTGGGCGGTGCTGGGGTTGCTGGGTGGAGCTGGAGGTTGCTGGGCGGAGCTAGAGGTTGCTGGGCGGAGCTAGAGGTTGCTGGGCGGTGCTGGGGTTGCTGGACGGAGCTGGAGGTTAATGGGCGGAGCTAGAGGTTGCTGGGCGGTGCTGGGGTTGCTGGGTGGAGCTGGAGGTTGCTGGACGGAGCTATGGGTTGCTGGGCTGAGTTGGAGTTGCTGAGCGGAGCTGGGGGTTGCTGGGGGTTCTTGGAGGGGCTGGGCAGTGCTGGGGTTGCTGGACGGAGCTGGAGGTTGCTGGGCGGAGCTAGAGGTTGCTGGGCGGTGCTGGGGTTGCTGGGTGGAGCTGGAGGTTGCTGGGCGGTGCTGGGGTTGCTGGGTGGAGCTGGGGGTTCTTGGAGGGGCTGGGCAGTGCTGAGGTTGCTGGACGGAGCTGGAGGTTGCTGGACGGTGCTGGAGGTTGCTATGTGGTGCTTAGTGAAGCTGGGTGGTGCTGTACATGGACATATTTGGACATGTCTAAACAGCACTGGACATGGGGCGCCGTGATTGGACCAGAACATCAGGAGGGGAGGTGAGTAAATATCGCTGATCATTATGTGACGCCTGAGCTCGGAGCGTCTGGAACCTATAAAGAAAGAGAACATGTCAAAGTGCCCCCATTACCCCAAATATCCTCCCTATGTCCCCAAAAATCTACCCTAACATCAACTACCCCTATCCTATATTACCACCTCAAATGTCGACCCCCAACTGTTCTTACCTCAGACCTACCCCGTTACCTAAAAACCCTTCCTGTTACCCCATATATCTACCCCAAATTCTCCAACCCCCAGTATTTATATAAAACTACCCTAAATTACCTCAAAATATCCCTTTTCTTACCCCAAATCTACCCCACACTCTCTTACCCCAAATATTTGTATAAAACTACCCAAGATTATCTCAAAATATCCTTCTAGCTACCCCAGATCTACCCCAAACCCTTTTACCATTAATGTTCAACTCCATTACCCCAAATATCCACCCCAAAAATCCAATTATTTTAACAAAACTACTCCTAATATCTAAAATCCACCGTTACCCTAAGTATCTACCCCACACTCTCCTACCCCAAATATTTATATAAAACTACCCATAATTACTTTAAAATATCCCTCTTCTTACCCCAAATCTACCCCAAACCCTCTTACCCTAAATGTTAAAATGAATTACTTTATTACTCCAAATATCTACCCCAATGTTCCTACCCCAAATATCTTCTATTAACACAAATCTCCTGTTAATTACCTCAAATATCTACCCCAACTATTCTTACCTCAATCAAACTACCTCGTTATCTAAAAACCTTCCGTTACCCTAAATATCTACCCCAAATCCTCCTGCCCCAAGTATTTATATAAAACTACCCAAGATTACCTCAAAATATCCTTCTTCTTACCCCAAATCTACCCCAAACCCTCTTACCATAAACGTTAAACTCCATTACCCTAAATATCTACCCCAAACTCTCCTACCCCAGGTATTTAAATAAAACAACCCAAGATTACCTTAAAATGGTAATCACCTCATTGTTACCCCTAATCTACCCCAAACCCTCTTACCCTAAATGTTTCAATGAAATTACTCCATTCCCCCAAATATCTACCCCAATCTTTCTTACCCCACATATCTAAATCAACTTCTAGTACCTGAAATCTCCTGTTAATGACCTCAAATATCTATCCCAACTTTTTTTTACCTCAAATTATTTGATTCAAAGTACCCCCCTGTTATCTAAAAATCTTCCCTGTTACCCTAAATATCTACCCCAAATCCTCCTGCCCCAAGTATTTACATAAAACTACCCAAGATTACCTCAAAACATCCCTCTAGTTATCCAACCCCAAACCCTTTAACCATAAACGTTCAGATCTAATTACTTCATTACCCCAAATATTTACCCCAATCTGGCCCCATTACCCTTAATACAGTAGGGTCAAAAAGTATTTAGTCAGCCACTGATTGTGCAGGTTCTCCTACTTAGAAAGATGAGAGAGGTCTGTAATTTTCATCATAGCTACACTTCAACTATGAGAGACAAAATGAGAAAAAAAATCCAGGAAATCACATTGTAGGATTTTTAAAGAATTTATTTGTAAATTATGGTGGAAAATAAGTATTTGGTCACCCACAAACAAGCAAGATTTCTGGCTCTCACAGACCTGTAACTTCTTCTTTAAGAAGCTCTTCTGTCCTCCACTCGTTACCTGTATTAATGGCACCTGTTTGACCTCGTTATCTGTATAAAAGACACCTGTCCACAGCCTCAAACAGTCAGACTCCAAACTCAACCATGGCCAAGACCAAAGAGCTGTCGAAGGACACCAGGAAGAAAATTGTAGACCTGCACCAGGCTGGGAAGAGTGAATCTACAATAGGCAAGCAGGTTGGTGTGAATAAATCAACTGTGGGAGCAATTGTAAGAAAATGGAAGACATACAAGACCATTGATAATCTCCCTTGGGGTCAAGATCTCATCCCGTGGGGTCAAATTGATCATGAGAACGGTGAGCAAAAATCCCAGAACTACACGGAGGGACCTGATGAATGACCTGCAGAGAGCTGGGACCAAAGTAACAAAGGCTACCATCAGTAACACACTACGCCGAGAGGGACTCAAATCCTGCAGTGCCAGGCGTGTCCCCCTGCTTAAGCCAGTACATGTCCAGGCCCATCTGAAGTTTGCCAGAGAGCATATGGATGATCCAGAAGAGGATTGGGAGAATATCATGTGGTCAGATGAAACCAAAATGGAACTTTTTGGTAAAAACTCAACTCGTGGTGTTTGGAGGAAGAAGAAGAACCCAAGAACACCATACCTACTGTGAAGCATGGGGGTGGAAACATCATGCTTTGGGGCTGTTTTTCTGCAAAGGGGACAGGACGACTGATCCGTGTTAAGGGAAGAATGAACGGGGTCGTGTATCGTGAGATTTTAAGCCAAAACCTCCTTCCATCAGTGAGAGCATTGAAGATGGAACGTGGCTGGGTCTTCCAGCATGACAATGATCCCAAACACACCGCTCGGGCAACGAAGGAGTGGCTCCGTAAAAAGCATTTCAAGGTCCTGGAGTGGCCTAGCCAGTCTCCAGACCTCAACCCCATAGAAAATGTGTGGAGTCCGTGTTGCCCAGCGACAGCCCCAAAACATCACTGCTCTAGAGGAGATCTGCATGGAGGAATGGGCCAAAATAGCAGCTACAGTGTGTGCAGACCTGGTGAAGACTTACAGGAAACGTTTCACCTCTGTCATTGCCAACAAAGGTCATGTTACAAAGTATTGAGTTGAAATTTTGTTATTGACCAAATACTTATTTTCCACCATAATTTACAAATAAATTCTTTAAAAATCCTACAATGTGATTTCCTGGATTTTTTTTTCTCATTTTGTCTCTCATAGTTGAAGTGTAGCTATGATGAAAATTACAGACCTCTCTCATCTTTCTAAGTAGGAGAACTTGCACAATCAGTGGCTGACTAAATACTTTTTGGCCCCACTGTATTTACCCCTCTGTTCTTGGATCTTATTTGATTTCCTTTCCTGCCCTGAATCACCCCAGTACTCCTACACCCACCCACACTACTGCCCCCTTACCTGAAGGTCACTTAACTTTTCGAGTGGACTTTCCACACTGGGCGTGCTGGCAGGGGGCAGGTGAGTTGGAGGTGGAGGGAGCACAGCGGGTACAGCGGGCACAGCGGGCGTGGCCGGGGCTGAACACTTCTGCTGGAAATTATTAATCACACACGTGACCTGCAGACCCAGAGGAAAGAGTTCTGATTAACTTCTGAGTGCAGCTGAGAGGGGCGGGGCATGAACGGGCGGGGCATGGACGGGCGGGGCATATGAGTGAGTGAGTGAGTGAGTGAGTTCCATGTCCAGGAGCAAACCTTCCTCACCAGAAACATGGCGATGGCGCCTCCGGTGGTAAAACCAGCAACAACATCAGACCAGTGGTTCCGGTACTCGGTCACCCTAACAACGCCCACCAGGACAGCCAATGAGAGAAGAGAGAGGCTCAGAGTGGGTGTGGCCAAACGTGTGCCTTTAGTCTTCCAAGACAAGGTGATGTACATCTGCAACAGAAGCATAATCATCACACACACACACACACACACACACACACACACACTCACACACACACACTTACACACACACACACATAACCACACACACACACACACACTTACACACACACTCACACACTCTCACACACACACTCACAAACACACTCACACACACACTCACACACACCTGCACACACACACACACACTCTCACACACACTCTCACAGACATAACCGCACACTCACGCATAACCACACACACACACTCACACAGATATAACCGCACACTCACTCAAACACACTCACACACACTTACACACTTACACACACACACACTCTCTCTCTCACACACACTCACACACTCCCACTCTCACACACATAACCACACATACACACACTCTCACACACACACACTCTCACACACACTCTCTCACCGCGGTGTAGACGGCGCAGTAGGTGCTGAGCGCCGTGTCTTTAGACGGGAAGGATTTTCGGGCGGAGCTGATGATGGACGGGCTCCCCCTACAGACGCTGTTCCCGTTAACGTACTGCAGAGGAGACCTACAGCCCAGAGCCGTGTAGTTGGGACGACACACGGACAGGAAATGAGGAGTCTGACTTCCTGTCACCACCTGACCCATGTTGGCGAAGATGGTGGTGACGAAGAGGCCGAAGGAGTAAACGCCTGGACGCACAAGAGGACGAGAGGTTAAACACGCCGTCGGCCAATCAGATCAGACTTTCAGATTAAAAACATCCACTTCAGTTTTTATTATCTACTCAAATCAGTTCGTTTAACTTTGTACCAAACATCACAAACTATTAATAATCATATAAATAACCAAAATGATTTATTATTTATCAGAAACATGTAAAACACACGAGTCCTCCAGTTCTGAGATCTCGAGCTCTTCTGTTCCAGTCTCACACACGATTGGCTGTGTGTCTGTAGAATGTGGGACGATTGCTAAAACCAGGATCCCTGTCACGGGTGTAAGAGCGACCTCTGCTGGCAGGGTAAGGCAGTGATCATGGGTGGCAGTGTGTGGCGATCAGCGGACTGGATTAGGTAAAAGCTCAAGATACAAATACAATTCCTAATAATAATGCCTTTAAAACAAAATGACGAAACATCACAAAGGTGCTCAGGTGGCACAGTGCTAAAATGTGTTTGGGTTCGAAACCCCAGCAGTGCTATCAGCCAGTCGGGCGTCTACATACAGACATGATCGACTGTGTCTGAGCGGGGAGGCTGAGACCCAGCGATGGATTGGCTTTCTGTCCTGAGTGTGTTACTGCTTTGAATACATCAGTGATTTCGGGGGACACCGGACCCACGTCGACCTTGACCAGGATGAAGCGACAGAAAAAAAGCCACAGCAGCATCGTTGGTACACCTGCTCCAACCTTCATGGAACCACAAATCTTCCCCAGACAGGAGCAGCACGTGAGATCTCACAGCCTGCTCTCAGCCCAGCAGTTTCGTGTCGAAAGCAGCAGGAGCAACAGTTACACATGATCTCACCGAAGGTGCTGCAGATCGATCCGGCCGGTCAGTCAGATGGACCATTGAACCACAAGGCTGCAAGAAGATGCACGTACTGTATCTAACTGCAGACGCCTCAAGGCTGTAGCGCCGGGATCCGTTCGCACCTCCTGAGTGTTTGTGTTTACAGGTATGAAGTTGAAGGAGGTGACGAAGGAGGTGATGTGTGTAAGACGTGAGGTGGAACCCTGGAGAAGGGAGGAGAGTCTGGGACCGAGCGGAGAGGAAGGTTGTGTGTTTCGTACCCAGGAAGCGGACGATGCGGCGCAGCAGGGGGCTGAAATAACAGCAGTCGGCCGTGACGATGGTTTTCTCCTGGGGAGAGTCCGACCCCGAGAACAACGCCACCAACTCACCAATCAGAATCTGCACAGAGAGGAACAGACATCAGACAGCCAATAGGGACGCTCGGTTTTAACCAGCTGATCTTTAAACCAGAGATGTTCACAGGTCACAAAATACAAATCAGGAGTCAATATAATCTACACAGAACATATATTGTAAATGTAGCGTAGAAATAAAGAAATAATCTGTAAGTTCAGATAAAAACAACAACAGATTAGCGAGTGTATTTAGCCGTTTTACTTCGTGTCTTTACTTTCCTCCTCATTGTGTAAATGAATGTAATTTCTGTAACAAGAAGGTTCCAGTTAAAAGCTTCAACTGATACGTTTTGTTTTCATTACAGAACAAAAGCGCTCGATAAATCACGGCACAGCGGCCAAAATCCCAAACACGGCAAAAACCATCATAACCGCTGCTTACCTTAGCTTCTGTTCTTCTAGATGCTATTACATTTATAAGCGTGCGTCCCATTAGGAACAGAATCCGTTATTTTGTAAATGTGCTTATAATTAAAAACCTCCAAACTTTTCCCGGTGGTGAAGTAAAACAGGAAGTGGTTAGAAAGCCGATCGAGCGTTTCATTACCACGTCATCTGTGTGACGCAAACTGAATAAATGCAAATAACAGCATTTCTTACTAACAATTACAATCAGAAGCTCTGATTGGTTCAGAAAGCGTCTTTCAACCATCAGCACCGATTCTGTAGGAGCGTTCCATTCACCCCGGTTGTTCCTGTGAAGTGCACTACGTAGGGTATTCCACCATTTTAAGTAGGGAGCGACGCTTCATCACTACACCGGAAGCTGGCTGGAACATTTACACATTGTGTGTGTTGCGGGTTAAGACGGCCAAAACGGGTTAATTATCACACGGAATTAATGTTAACACATGCTGACCCTAGAGACTCTTGTTGTTTACGAGTCATTTTTTGCCAGTCACGAGTCGAGTCAGAGTCATTAAAAACGAGTCCGAGTCGAGTCTGAAGTCGCTGTGTGTGCGACTTATATGCGACTCGGATTTTAGTCTCCGTCTCTGCCGTGAACCTTCTCTGTTAATTTTGACAGGGGTGCAAAGTGGTAAGAAAAAGTATTTGCCCCCTTTCTGATTCACCTGTGTTGTTGTATATATACACTATGTTGCCAAAAGTATTTGGATGCCTGACCGTGAGCCTTTCGGACGTCCCATTTTAAAAAACCCTCCATGTGATGTTTCAGCTTCTCACGAGACTTTGTAGTGAGTCTGTGTGTGGGAATTTGTGCCGGGTCAGTAGTACAAAAGATGACAACGTTTGTGTTTGTACGGCCGGGCGCTGATTGATCAGTCGATGTTCCGGTTCATCCCAGAGCTGTTGAGTGGGGCTGAGGTCAGGGCTCTGTGTAGGACACTGGTGAGGTCCTTCCCCAAACAGTTTTTGCTGTTGAATCGTTGATTAATACAGCTGATATCAGTGTGTGTTGCTGAAACACCTCAAATTCATTTTAAAAAGCGTCCGCATATTTTTTTTACATGTTAGTCACATAGCCAACGCTCTTTATGGTCAAAAGTATTTGGACACCCGACCATGAGCACACCGGACGTCCCGTTTTTCAAAACAGACCAGCTTCTCACAAGACTTTGAAGTATGTGTGTGGGAATTTGTGCCTGTTCAGTAGTACAGAACATGACAGGGTTTACAGACTGGGCGCTGATTGATCAGTCGGTGTTCCGGTTCATCCCAGAGCTGTTAAGTGGGGCTGAGCTCAGGGTCTCTGTGCAGGACACTGAAGCTTCTTCATGTCTTTTAACAGGAAAGGACCTTCCCTAAACTGATGCTGCACATTTGGAACCATATAGTTTCCTTTTTTTGGGGGCGTCCCAATACTTTTGTTTACATTACATTGACATATACTGTACTTACAGTACTGTGGTAGTATAAAATCCAAGCAATTGAGGGGCCTTGCTCAAGGGCCCAACAGTGGTAATCTGGCAGAGTTGGGGCTTGAACAAACAACCTTCTCATTACTAGTCCAGTACCTTAACCTCCGTATCCCGTCTCCCCGACACTCACCGTGACGGTAGGAATGGCGGTGATGAGCGAGTAGACGAGCGCAGGCGGGGCCCGGCTGGAGTCCACGGGGCCGAGGTACGGGCGGGACAGGGTGCGGTCGAAACAGAAGAACCCCTGCAGGTGGACGGGGAACGTGTCCGTGTACTCGAAATAGTACGCCAACAGGACCACGCCGGCCATGATCAGCACCTGCACACAGCACACCACAGCACGTCATGCACGGCACGACTTTACAGAACGCTACTGTGAAGCGCGGTGGAGGTGAATGTGAAGATTCAGTGGACTAGTGTGATGTTTTGATCTCTTTAACCCTCGTTTCTACACTCACTGTCCATTTTATCAGCTCCACTTACCATATAGAAGCACTTTGTAGTTCCATAATTACTGACTGTAGTCCATCTGTTTCTATACATGGTCAGGACCCCCACAGGACCACCACAGAGCAGGTATTATTTAGGTGGTGGATGATTTTCAGTACTGCAGTGACACTGACATGGTGGTGGTGTGTAGGTGTGTTGTGGTGGTATGAGTGGATCAGACACAGCAGTGCTGCTGGAGTTTTTAAACACCGTGTCCACTCACCGTCCACTCTATTAGACACTCCTACCTAGTCGTTCCACCTTGTAGATGTAAAGTCAGAGACGATCGCTCATCTATTGCTGCTGTTTGAGTCGCTCATCTTCTAGACCTTCATCAGTGGTCACAGGACGCTGCCCACGGGGCGCTGTTGGCTGGATATTTTTGGTTGGTGGACGATTCTCAGTCCAGCAGTGACAGTGAGGTGTTTAAAAACTCCAGCAGCGCTGCTGTGTCTGATCCACTCATACCAGCACAACACACACTAACACACCACCACCATGTCAGTGTCACTGCAGTGCTGAGAATCATCCACCACCTAAATAATACCTGCTCTGTGGGGGTCCTGTGGGGGTCCTGACCATTGAAGAACAGCATGAAAGGGGCTAACAAAGCATGTAGAGAAACAGATGGACTACAGTCAGTAATTGTAGAACTACAAAGTGCTTCTATATGGTAAGTGGAGCTGATAACATGGACAGTGAGTGTAGAAACAAGGAGGTGGTTTTAATGTTATGGCTGATCAGTGTAAGTACGTTAGCATTAGCATTACTAATCCTTAAATCAGCACCAGCACAGCCAGCACGCTAATGCTAACAGCAGGAGGCTCACAATCAGTCCTGATCCACCAAATGTTTGATTCAGATCCGGGATTTAACGGGATTTAGAAAAGGAACAAACGGCTTCAGGGTGGAGGCATTTCCTGTCACTGCATGCTAATGTTGCTAAAGTGTGCGTCAGTTGTAAATTGCTAAAGCTAAAAAGCTGTAGAGTGTGAATATAGAAAGTAAAACCTAAAGTTGCTGCACCTGAACACCGGGCGCTAATGCTAATATGCTAATGCAGGGATGCTGACAGTCAGTGCTAAGCTACCAGACGTTAGCCACCAACACACTCGCAGCCCCGGATCGCTTCTCTTCACCTACCAGGGGCGGGGTCTAACAGCACACTATTGTGTATGAAGAGCCATCGGTAATGAGCCGCCGTCACCCGTTTACCATGTTTCAGCAATCGCCCCTCCCCCTGGAGACACACAGCCAATCGTGTGTCTGTGTAGGTGCCCGGCCGGTTGATAGCTGAGCTGAGATTCCATTATTACTATAATTACAGTTAGTAAGGAAACGTTTATACTTTATATTATCTTTATATTTTCCTTTATGCCATTTAGCAGAAGCAGCTATTAGTCAAATGTCTGAACACAAACCAAGCAGTTGTGGGGCTTAAACCAGCAACCTTCTGATTACTCGTCCATTACCCCTACTGCCCAACAACAGAACACTTCACATGTTGATTTGTTTAATTAATACATTTGGAAAAATGAAATAAAGCTTTTATTTACTGTGTCCACAAGAACCTTCCCCCCCCCCACCCACCCACGCCCCCACACCCCCAATCAGCAATTACAGGCGAACAGAAAGGGGGGCAAATACTTTTTTACACCAGGTTATAGTTCAGTGTGACAGTTTCAGATCTCAGAACCATTTTCAGCCTCTGAGACTAAAACAGCTCCAGTTCATTACTGAGATTAATTAAGAGCAGCACCGAGATCAGAGACAGAACTGAGGGGATTTATAGCACCCACAGAGGGGCGAAAATATCCGGACAGTAATGATGATAATAATAATAATAATAATCATAAATAATAACAATAATAATCATAATAATAATCTAATAATAATAATAATAATCTAATAATAATAACAATCTAATAATAATAATAATAATAACAATAATAATAATCTAATAATAATAATAATCTAATAATAATAATAATCTAATAATAATAATAATAATAATCTAATAATAATAATAATCTAATAATAATTATAATAATAATAATAACAATAATAATAATAATAACAATAATAATAACAATAATAATAATCTAATAATAATAATAATAATCTTATAATAATAATATAATAACAATAATAATAATAATAACAATAATAATAATAACGATAATAATAATAAAATAAAAATAATAATAATAATCTAATAATAATAAAATAAATAATACAATAATAATAATAATAATA
>NC_085993.1:437500-502500 GCF_030014385.1 Trichomycterus rosablanca | reverse complement strand
TTAAGGTACTGGACTAGTAAACAGAAGGTTGCCGGTTCAAGCCCCGCCACCACCAAGTTGCCACTGTTGGGTCCCTGAGCAAGACAATTGCTCATTGTGTTCCGCTCAATGTGTAAGTCGCTTTGGATAAAAGCGTCTGCTAAATGCTGAAAATGTAAAAATGTAAATAACAGACGTTTTGTTGCTTATTAAATTATTATGTTCAATTTCTCTTAAGTGCAGAGACACAAATTAATTTAGCAATTTTGCAATTATTTAAATTTAAGACAAGCAATTTCAAGCAGTTTGAATGCATACACACACTTAACTGAGCTATTTGATGTTCTTTTCATTCCTGACAATATGTCCAACAGTGAGCTCACTTTAAAGGCTAACTCACTCGCTGCAGCATATCCTTCAGATCTGAACATGAGCCTGGCAGATGAATTGATACAATACAAATCATTCATAACAGAAAAATAAAAATGTCCTGGTAAAATGCTCAAAACCATAATACATTTGAATTTACAGTCAACCTTTCCAAATGTCTACATAGCACTTAGACTTTTTTTGACTGTGCCTATCACAAATTGTGAAGGGGAGCATTTATTCTCCAAACTGGCTCGTATTAAGAATGAACTCAGGATTAGGATGCGCCAAAACCACCTGAACTCACTGTCACTTCTGGCCATTGAATCAGATTTGGGCAGACAGCTTAATTTTGATGAATTAGTGGATGACTTTGCAAGAAAGAAGAGTAGAAAGAAACTTATATAAAATACATTCTTGTGTTAGGGTTAGTTATTGACAGGTTGTTTAATGTATTAATTTATTTATGTTTTTGGAGGGGGGGTCCCTGGGCAACTCTTTGCCCAGGGGCCCAGACTATCCTTAATCCGTCCTTGTGTGTATGTGTATATATTAGTGTGTGTGTGTGTGTGCAGTAGGTGTGTGTGTGTGTAAGTGCAGTATGTGTACGTGTGTGTGTGTGTGCAGTAGGTGTGTGTAGGTGCAGTGGGCGTGGTTAACTCAGTAACAGGGTTCGGTAACCGGAGCGCCTTCTGCACAGCAGCGGAGAGAGAAAAAGATCAAAGCGGTTCAGTAGAGGATTATTAATAAATAAACGAGTGTGTGTGAGTGGGTGAGTGTGTGTGAGTGGGTGAGTGTGTGTGAGTGGGTGAGTGTGTGTGTGGATGATGTGGTGAATGTACCGATGATGACTCTGCTGTGGATTTAACTCGGTTCCGTGTTCGGTGTGGATCAGAGGAAACTTGATCGCGGGTGGATCGGATGATCGGGTGATCAGGAGTGGAGAGTCTGTTGCAGGTGAGTCGGTTCGGTTCTCTGAGGTGTTTATGAGCTCAAACCCACTTCAGTGCAGATGTTTTCACCCCCCTGCGGGTCTGCAGGAGAAAATTACCATCGAGGTTTATATTTCTGTACATTTTCACCCGCAAATACATTTTCGGTGTTTATCAGACGCTTTAATCCAAAGTGATTTACAGCACAGTGACAGTATACAGTCTAAGCAATTGAAGGATAAGGGCCTTGCTCAAGGGCCCAACAGTGGCAACCTGGCAGTGGTGGGGCTTGAACCAGCGACCTTTCCATTACTAGTCCAGTACCTTAACCACTAGCCTACAACTGTTTTAAATTCCTAAATATATATTTAAAAATCACTGATTCACGGGACTAGTTCTAGACTTCGAACCATCACTGAAAAGGTTGTGGGTTTGAATCCCAGCTTTGCCATGTGGCCACCGCTGGGCCCTTGAACGAGGCCCTTAAACGTCTCGACTCCATGGATATGAATCTCATTGTACTGAACACGTGTAGGGAGGCTCGGTGGGTAGCACGGTCACATCACAGTGAGAAGGTCCTGGGTTCGATTCCCAGGTGGGGTGGTCCGGGTTCTTTCTGTGTGGAGTTTGGCATGTTCTCCCAGTGTCTGTGTGGGTTTCCTCCGGGAGCTCCGGTTTCCTCCCACAGTACAAAGACAGTAAGAGGCAGTTGTAGCTCAGTTGTTAAGATACTAGACTAGTACTCAGAAGGTTGCCAGTTTGTGTGTGTGTGAGTGCAGTAGGTGTGTGTGTGTGTGTGTGAGAGAGTGCAGTAGGTGTGTTGGTGTGTGTGTGAGTGCAGTAGGTGTGTGTGTGTGTGTGTGTGTGTGAGAGTGCAGTAGGTGTGTCGGTGTGTGTTTATGTGTGTGTGTGAGTTCAGTAGGTGTGTGTTGGTGTGTGTTTACAGTAGGTGTGTGTGTGTGTGAGTGCAGTAGGTGTGTTGGTGTGTGTGTGAGTGCAGTAGGTGTGTTGGTGTGTGTGTGACTAGTAGGTGTGTGGGTTCAAATCCCAGCTTTGCCATGCAGCCACTGTTGGGCCCTTGAGCGAGGCCCTTAACTCCAGGGATTTGCTTGGTACGATGGTCGACCCTGAGCTCTGACCCAACAGAAAAAGAATTCCAATGTACTGAACACATGTAGGAAGAAGGTCATGGGTTCCATTCCCAGGTGGAGCGGTGCGGGTCCTTTCAGTGTGGAAGTTTTGCATGTTCTCCACATGTCTGTGTGGGCTTCCTGCAGGAGCTCGGGTTCCTCCCACAGTACAAAGACATGCAGTCAGGTGAACTGGAGCTGTGTATGTGTGTGTGTGTTTGGGATGTTTCCTACCTTTTGCCCAGTAAACTGCACCCACCACGACCCTGATCAGGATAAAGCGGTGGTAAAACATCGTCACGTTCTTACAGTCCACCTCCAAACTGGTCCACTCACCCACTGCACCTTCAAAACTGGTTCCACTGGGTGTGAACACCAGTATAAAACATAAACACCAATTAACACCACACAGCTGATGAAACCTCAGGGTTTTTTTGGGGTGGACAGGAGTGTGTTTGATGTTCCTCATGTTCCTCATGTTCCTCATGTTCCTTACGTTCCTCATGTTCCTCACGTTCCTCATGTTTCCTTACGTTCCTCATATTCCTCACGTTCCTCATGTTCCTCACGTTCCTCATGTTCCTCACGTTCCTCATGTTCCTCATATTCCTCACGTTCCTCATATTCCTCATGTTCCTCATATTCCTCATGTTCCTCACGTTCCTCATGTTCCTCACGTTCCTCTAATGGAACTGAGAGATTAAACTTCATTACTGACGTGAGGTTTTTATTATCGATCGTCGGTACTGAAGGAAGCTGAAGATTTTCATGGTTTTATTTAAAACTGCTCTCATCAGGCTGAAGGTTACGGAGCGTTTCGTTCTGAAGATCTCAGTTTCATAACAGCACAGACCTGCATCCTGTCAGGCTCCCCCCACCACACCCAGTAAAACCTCATCGGCTTCATGAGGAACTCAAACACGCAGCAGATCTGATCATTACAGGTTATTATCATATTATTATAATAATTATAGATCAGCTCCGGCTCACGTCTGATCTGATCTGATGTGACCTGCAGTTAAACATGTAGAGAAGATTAAATACTTCAGGAGAATCAGATCGTGGTTCCAGTTCATCCTCTCAGTGTCTCTTTATCTCCTCCTGAGGTTCATCTGTGGACTCAAACACATTTGAACAGGATTCCGGTCAGTAGATCGTCCGGACCACACCAGCACCTTCAGCTTCTCCTTCAGAAGCCGGTCTTCATTCAGATTCTTGGTGGACGACGTTCTGTGACGTGTGACGCTGCAGTAGCGTTGGCAGAGGAGCAGCTCTGTATGGTGATGCTTCCACCACCGTACTTCACAGTGCTGCTTGTTTAGCAGAGATGGTTATAGAGGCTGCACTTCATTACTTGTTGTTCCTGCTGCTTTCAGGTCATCCTGCCATGTCAGTACGGAAAATAATCTGCTTTACAGCTAAAAATAAAAATCCTGGAGGGAAATCGCTCATCTATGAATTTCATCCCCGTGTAGTCCATCACTGACTGTACAGTCAACAACTTTGTGATGGTTACGTCTGTTTGTGAGTTTCTCTTCATCTCTAGTAGGAACGGCTCAATAATCGAATCTTATTGGTCATCGTCACATCGTTTCACTCCTAATTTAAATAAAGTTCAACTTCATTCGACTTTGTGTGTCGTCAGCTCCGCCCACTTTGCATCTCTAACGTTTACTCCGCCCCCTGTCGCCGGAAATCGCAGCTGTAATTGAAAATGACTGCGTCTGAATGTAGGGCTCCGTTCATCATCGTTTATCTGAGACCAGGCTGTGAGCTCTGGTGTGCTGCTCCTGTAATAAAATAATTAAAGCTAATAATAAAATAATTAAGTAAATAAAATAAAATAATAAAATGTAATAATAAATAAATAAATAAGTAAATAAAAGCTAATAATAAAATAATGATGTAAATAAAATAATAAAAGCTAATAAAATGATAATAAAACCTAATAATAAAATAATTAAATACAATAAAATAATAAAGGTAAATAATAAAATAATAAAAATAAATAATAAAATAATAAAAGCTAATAATAAAATAATAAAAGTAAATAATAAAATAATAAAATTAAATAATAAAATTAAAAAAGATAATAAAATAATGAAGTAAATGAAATAATACAAGAATAAAATAATAAAAGGTAATAAAATAATAAAAGATAATAATAAAATAATAAAAGATAACAATATAATAATAAAAGATAATAATTAAATAATAAAAGATAACAATATAATAATAAAAGATAATAATAAAATAATAAAAGATAACAATATAATAATAAAAGATAATAATTAAATAATAAAAGATAACAATATAATAATAAAAGATAATAATTAAATAATAAAAGATAACAATATAATAATAAAAGATAATAATTAAATAATGAAAGTAAATAAAATAAAAGATAATAAAAGAATAAAAGCTAAATGACTTTGATCCTGGTTGTTTCTCACCTCGTGGTTTCACTGAGACTCGGTCAGTAATAAATATTTAACCAGGATAGAAGAGAAAATTTCATTTACTCAGCCAGAACAAACACCATTAACACTCTGACACTCCAGTACCAACGAACAGGAGTGTGTGTGTGTGTGTACAAGTCCATGTATGTTGTGTAATATCGGTGCACCATGGTGATGTTATAGTGGAAGGTCAGCGCTCCTGCGTCCAAAACTACACACAGCACAGTAAACACCACATAAACGCTAATTACACTCAGTACTGCAGTATTTACTACAGCTGAGTGTTTATCAGTGTGTGCAGGGCGGAGTTTATTACTAATAACATCACATGGGGTGTGAGCAGCTCCTTAGTTTACAGCATGAATCTAAGTTACATTTACAGCATTTAGGAGACGCTTTTATCCAAAGTGACTTACAGTACTGTGACAGTATACAGTCTAATCAATTACGGGTCAGGGGTCACTTAAGGGCCAACAGTGTAACCTGGCAGTGGTGGGGCTTGAACCAGTGATCTTTCGATTACTAGTCCTGTACCGTAACCACTACCTGCCCCTGAGTCTCTGGGTCTCTGGCTGGTGTTTATATACAGTAACACATCACACAGGAAGCTGCTTACTGAGTCCTGATGGGTTCATCATGTTGGAACCCAACTTTAGGTCCTACAGACCAGCAGTCTGGATGGGAGAAGGTACTGGGAGGTTCTGGTTTGATGGAGAACAGAGGTGTAAGAGTCCTGAATTAGAGACAGACAGTTAGACAGGAAGAGACACCCAACACACACACACACACACACACACACGTGCAGCGTTTCGTGAGCTATTAGCTTTAGGGAAATTCCTCCATGTCATGACGAGTGTGTGCACGCCTGCATACAGACACACACTGTACTGACACACACTCATGCATACCTGCACACACACACACACACACACACACACACACACACACACACTGTGATCTTTCGACAGAGTCATGCTGAGAATGTGGGTTTCCGCAGAACACACTTCCTGTTGTTTGATGTTTGTGCAGCGCAGTGTGTCGTGTGTTTGTGTGTAAAGGTCATGAAAGCAAACAATCGACGTTTCCTCATCAGATTTACAATTATTGTTATTATTACTATTATTATTGTTGTTGTTGTTATTAATATTATTATTATTATTATGAATATTATTGTTATTAATATTATTATTATTATTATTATTGTTATTATTATTGTTATTATTATTATTATTATTATTATTATTGTTGTTATTATTATTATAAATATTATTATTATTAAAACTATGGAGTGTGTAAATGATGCAAGCTCAGGGTTCGAATCCTCAGCGGTGCTATCGTCCGGTCAGACGGGGGCCTGTGGGGCTATGTCTAAGGGGGAGTGGCGGGGGGGGGGGGGACCAGCATCCTGTTTGGGGAGTCCGTCACCCTGACTGTGATAAAGACATAAAAATAAAATAAAAGGATAAACAACCATCCTAAAGACCACATGAAGAAATGGAGAAAATGTGAAACTACAGCCATGCTATCTAGGTTAGGCAGCAATGTGCAAAACGTGGCTCAGATCAGGGGTGTCCAATTTTATTTCTAAAATACCTCACGTGCTGTTTGAAAAATGGTAACGGGCCGGAAATAGTCTGGACGTTTCTGTTCTACAGGAACACTGTGCCACCGTATGCAGACGCCTCGTCTGGTTATCGATTCCTGCCCTCCGGCCACGCCCGCTTCCAGCAGACGAAGCATTTTTCGGCTGTGTGTATTGTCTCAAACTGTTTTCCGTTCTTTATTCTTTTAAGCTCGTAATGCTGCGTTCCAGCGCTCCTCAAAAGCACCGCGTTACGTCTCTCCATCACAATGCGGCGACCCGCCAAGCTGCTAATCCTGACTAGCCTGTGCCGTCAGTCACACCCGCGCTGAGTAATCCGGCTAAACGTTTATAGCGGGAACAAAACCACCCACAGGAACGTGTGCAGTTTCTGAATTCATCCTTCAGTCCAGGTGGGTTCATACGGAGATCCGTATCACGCACGGAGAGTCACACTGATCTCCATTATCTCTGTGTAGTGCAGCACCATCGATCAGCCAGCAGAGGGCGTAACTGCAGCACTTATGAGAACTGAATAGGGACACGCCTTTGCTCGTTAGCTTATTCGCCGGTCGCCTCACTACAGCGGACAGTGGTGGATAGAGATGGAAGAACACACTACACTCTGTGTACTCCTCCACCACTCCTACCTCAACCAGCCAGCAGGAGGCGCTGCTGCAGCAGCATGGAGGAGAGTCGACCGATTCTGCCGACCTGAGCTTCTCTCAGTCCAGTCCTGATACACCTAATGACCAAAAGACGTTACGATGACACACTATTCCAAAACCATGGGCGTTAATACGGTGGCCCCTCACCACCCTCTTTTTAATGTGATTATGGAAGGTGCCTGTGGGGATTTATGCCTGTGCAGTTAAAGGAACACCCGTGTTGAACAAGGTGGCCATGCTCGTCCTCACAGTCAAGGTTCCGAATCATCCCAGTTGTTTCTATTAGGGTTAAAGGTCAGGGCTCAGTATCAAACCAAACCAGGTCTCTTCGAGCTTGCTTTTATATGTCTGAACTCAGTAATTATGAGGGTGTCCTAATACTTTTGTCCATGTAGGGTCTGTCCTTAAACTTAGTGACCCGCCCTGCTGGGATTGATCTTCAGCGCTGAGGAGGCGTCGGACGCTCCCTCGTTATTCAGTCAGATCATCACTCAGAATTAAGGCGCCTCAGTAGGAGCATTTTAAGGGAGCTAAGAGTTTAGACACGCCCTCTTCTCTTCTCGAGAGTGTAGGATGATGGGAAATGCGTCTGTGTAGAGAGAGAGCTCGGTTATCAGGTTCAGAAAGATTCCTGAGGAATCCAGCTGTGTGGGATGTGATGAATGCTTGAGTACAGATGTTTGCTGGATCAGACTCACGTGATCGCAGGTGTAGCTCAGACGTCTTTGGCGTCTCTGCATTGTAACAGTGTGCGCTAACTGCTAATTAGCCCGTTAGCTAGCATATCTTCGCGGGGGCGTACGTGAGCAATGCGCTTTCTGAAGCCGAGCGTTCTTTAGAGTCGGTACGTGTCCGAACAGGAAGCGGTTCTGCGTGTTCGCCGCTCACACCCGTGTCGTTCTCCCGTGTCCTCTCGCGCATGCTAACACGTCTCCGCTTGAGCTCAGCGCTAACGAGAGGTTCTGAGGTGCAGAGTGAGGGTTCGAGTCACGGTTCCTTCACACCTAACATGAGGAAACACGCCAAACTATTTACGATGGGTGTCAGTTAGTGGCGGGACGGCATTCTCACACCGCTACATCACAGCGTCTGTTTCCCCTCTTTTCCTAAAAGTTTAGATGTACCCGGTTCCTCTTCCTCTAATGGAGACCCCGATGTTGTACGGTATTTTCTCCTGACACGCCCTCCCTCAGGCGCGACCCCGTCTTATCCCCCCGTACTTCGGTGGATCGGTGTATGAGGCCGGTCTCGTTCACGGAGAGTCACGCGCTGATCTCCACGTTCCTCCACTTCTGTACAGGCACCTCAAGATACCAACCAGGGTCCTTACACAGCGCCCAAGACCCCGCCCACTTTTTAGTCATGTCTTTTCCCACCCAGCAGACTAGTGGAGAAATTTGGGGTAGGGGAGTGCATGTACCTCTATGTTTTTGGGAACTGAGCACGTCCAGGGTTACTTGCCTGATAAGCACTGTGCTTCATGAAGCTTTACATTGTTATTGTGGCAGGCAGGTCAGACTAGCACCTGTGCTCTTTTATTATGAAGAGGCTGCAGAAGGTGGATTTGCATCATATTGCATTTATGGGTATTTACAATTGTGACAATACATACGGTTGAGCCATTAGGGTTAGAATTCAGGGCCCTTACACTGTGTCTAAGACCCCGCCCACTTTTTAGTCCAGTCTTTTCCCACCCAGCAGACTAGTGGAGAAATTTGGGGGAGGGGAGCGCATGTACCTCTATGTTTTTGGGAACTGAGCACGTCCAGGGTTTCTTGCTTGATAAACACTGTGCTTCATGAAGCTTTACACCGTTACTGTGGCAGGCAGGTCAGTCTAGCACCTGTGCTCTTTTATTATGAAGCCGTGCAGCTGTAACAGAGGCTGCAGAAGGTGGATTTGCATCATATTGCATTGCATTTATGGGTATTTACAATTGTGACAATACATACGAGTGAGCAATTCGAGTTAGAATTAAGGGCCTAACCAGGGCCCTTACACTGTGTCTAAGACCCCGCCCACTTTTTTGTTTTTTAGTCCTTTTCCCACCCAGCAGACTAGTGGTCGATGCTGTCTGCTGCAGGCACTAGGGGGTGCCCAGCCGACCGGTAGCAGAGCTGAGATTCCAGCTCATAAAATCCCACTGTGTTGCCCAGACGCCTCTTAAACATGTTTCTGCTGGTCTGGTCCCGGTCTGGTGTTTGTTGCGTTTTGAACACTACCGAGCAGGACCAGGGCGGGGCGGGACGGGGCGGGGCGTGGCTGCAGGACCCGGTCGAGAGCAGCGTGCACTCGTACCCCGATCAGTTCTGAGCCGCTGCACTTTAATTACACTGATCCACCCGACTGCAGGCGATAAAAGGAAACCGAACCATCTCACTCCAGTCTCACCACGTCAGGTCACACCCACACCAGTAATCACACACCCATTACAGCCGGCGTCATGGAAACCAGCACAAACATTAATCACCCTGAACGCTGAGTCAGTATAATGATCATCCACACACACCCACATCATCTTCATTATTATCTTCATCATCATCCACACCTACAGTGTTAGATGTGTGGTGAGGTATTGAGGCATTTTGTCTCTTTGTGGATCCATAATGAATGTAAAAGTGTGTCTCTCTACACACGTGATCGTCTCTGTGCTGCACCTCACAAGAACAAAGCAGTAAAGTTTTCTGCTCCCCAGAGTTCATCTGTGTTCAGTTTATTTCTTTCTTTATAAACTCAGCAGATCTAAACACGCTCGGTTACACCAGCAATCGGTTACACAAAACGTCCAGGATGTGGACGCAGCTAAAATACGTCTCAGGAAAACTAACAACCGATTCTGTGGACGCACGAGGGGGTCAAAACACATCGAGGACCATCTAGGTTTATCTGTTAATGTATCTGTGCTGTGTATCGTAGCTTCATTTATTCTATTATTTAATTCATGAGTGAAATTTAATGACAGATGTGAAATGTGGCTCTTTTCTTTATAAATCCCTGAACAAGGTTCATAAAATGAAGCACATTCTCCCGTAAATTTAGTGCAACCCTACTTATAACTGAGGATCAGGACACAGGATGGTGTGAGTGTGTGTGTGTGTGTGTGTGTGTGTGTGTGTGTGTGTGTGTGTGTGTGTTTGATGATCTTTTATTTTTCTTTACAGGTTAAAGATGGACGAGGCAGAAAAATACCAGAAGAGATTACAGGCTATAGCAGTGTGTACACACACACACACACACACACACACACATCATATACACACACACATCATATACACACACACACACACACACACATCATATACACACACACACACACACATCATATACACACACACATCATATACACACACACATCATATACACACACACACACACATCATATACACACACACACATCATATACACACACACACACACACATCATATACACACACACACACACACACATACACACATCATACACACACACATCATACACACACACACACAAACACACATACACACACATCATATACACACACACACACACAAACACACATACACACACATCATATACACACACACATCATATACACACACACACACACACACACACACACAAATCATATACACACACACACACACAAACACACATACACACACATCATATACACACACACATCATATACACACACACACACACACACACACACAAATCATATACACGCACATATACTCACACACATATACAGTGCCTTGCAATATTATTCAGCCCCCTTGCGTTAATACTTTGTAGCGCCACCTTTTGCTGTGATTACAGCTGCAAGTCGCTTGGGGTATGTCTCTATCAGTTTTGCACATCGAGAGACAGAAATTTTTGCCCATTCTTCCTTGCAAAACAGCTCGAGCTCAGTGAGGTTGGATGGAGAGCGTTTGTGAACAGCAGTTTTCAGCTCTTTCCACAGATTCTCGATGGGATTCAGGTCTGGACTTTGACTTGGCCATTTTCACCTGGATAAGTTTATTTGTGAACCATTCCATTGTAGATTTTGCTTTATGTTTTGGTTCATTGTCTTGTTGGAAGATAAATCACCGTCCCAGTCTCAGGTCTTTTGCAGACTGCAACAGGTTTTCTTCCAGAATGGTCCTGTATTTGGCTCCATCCATCTTCCCATCAATTTTAACCATCTTCCCTGTCCCTGCTGAAGAAAAGCAGGCCCAAACCATGATGCTGCCACCACCATGTTTGACAGTGGGGATGGTGTGTTCAGGGTGATGAGCTGTGTTGCTTTTATGCCAAACATAACGTTTTGCATTGTGGCCAAAAAGTTCGATTTTGGTTTCATCTGACCAGAGCACCTTCTTCCACATGTTTGGTGTGTCTCCCAGGTGACTTTTTATGGATATCTTTGAGAAATGGCTTTCTTCTTGCCACTCTTCCATAAAGGCCAGATTTGTGCAGTGTACGACTGATTGTTGTCCTATGGACAGAGTCTCCCACCTCAGCTGTAGATCTCTGCAGTTCATTCAGAGTGATCATGGGCCTCTTGGCTGCATCTCTGATCAGTCTTCTCCTCGTTTGAGCTGAAAGTTTAGAGGGACGGCCGGGTCTTGGTAGATTTGCAGTGGTCTGATACTCCCTTCATTTCAATATGATCGCTTGCACAGTGCTCCTTGAGATGTTTAAAGCTTGGGAAATCTTTTTGTATCCAAATTCGGCTTTAAACTTCTCCACAACAGTATCTCGGACCTACCTGGTGTGTTTCTTGGTCTTCATGATGCTCTCTGCGCTTTAAACAGAACTCTGAGACTATCACAGAGCAGGTGCATTTATACGGAGACTTCATTACACACAGGTGGATTCTATTTATCACCATCAGTCATTTAGGTCAACATTGGATCATTCAGAGATCCTCACTGAACTTCTGGAGTGAGTTTGCTGCACTGAAAGTAAAGGGGCTGAATAATATTGCACGCCCCACTTTTCAGGTTTTTATTTCTAAAAAAAGTTTAAAATATCCAATAAATTTCGTTCCACTTCACAATTGTGTCGCACTTGTTATTGATTCTTCACAAAAAATTACAATTTCATATCTTTATGTTTAAAGCCTGAAATGTGGCAAAAGGTTGAAAAGTTCAAGGGGGCTGAATACTTTTGCAAGGCACTGTATATATATATATATATATATATATATATACACACACACACACACACATCATATACACACATACACACATTCACACAAACACATATACACACATTTTATATATATATACAGTGGGGCCAAAAAGTATTTAGTCAGCCACTGATTGTGCAGGTTCTCCTACTTAGAAAGATGAGAGAGGTCTGTAATTTTCATCATAGCTACACTTCAACTATGAGAGACAAAATGAGAAAAAAAATCCAGGAAATCACATTGTAGGATTCGAGTCCCTCTCGGCGTAGTGTGTTACTGATGGTAGCCTTTGTTACTTTGGTCCCAGCTCTCTGCAGGTCATTCATCAGGTCCCTCCGTGTAGTTCTGGGATTTTTGCTCACCGTTCTCATAATCATTTTGACCCCACGGGATGAGATCTTGACCCCAAGAGAGATTATCAATGGTCTTGTATGTCTTCCATTTTCTTACAATTGCTCCCACAGTTGATTTATTCACACCAACCTGCTTGCCTATTGTAGATTCACTCTTCCCAGCCTGGTGCAGGTCTACAATTTTCTTCCTGGTGTCCTTCGACAGCTCTTTGGTCTTGGCCATGGTTGAGTTTGGAGTCTGACTGTTTGAGGCTGTGGACAGGTGTCTTTTATACAGATAACGAGGTCAAACAGGTGCCATTAATACAGGTAACGAGTGGAGGACAGAAGAGCTTCTTAAAGAAGAAGTTACAGGTCTGTGAGAGCCAGAAATATTGCTTGTTTGTTATTGACCAAATACTTATTTTCCACCATAATTTACAAATAAATTCTTTAAAAATCCTACAATGTGATTTCCTGGATTTTTTTTTCTCATTTTGTCTCTCATAGTTGAAGTGTAGCTATGATGAAAATTACAGACCTCTCTCATCTTTCTAAGTAGGAGAACCTGCACAATCAGTGGCTGACTAAATACTTTTTGGCCCAACTGTATATATACACACACACAATCACATGTACACTCACACCTATATTATATATATACAGACACTCAAACACACATATTATATACACACATTATATATACAGTGTATCACAAAAGTGAGTACACCCCTCACATTTCTGCAGATATTGAAGTATATCTTTTCATGGGACAACACTGACAAAATGACACTTTGACACAATGAAAAGTAGTCTTTGTGCAGCTTATATAACAGTGTAAATTTATTCTTCCCTCAAAATAACTCAATATACAGCCATTAATGTCTAAACCACTGGCAACAAAAGTGAGTACACCCCTTAGTGAAAGTTCCTGAAGTGTCAATATTTTGTGTGGCTACCATTATTTCCCAGAACTGCCTTAACTCTCCTGGGCATGGAGTTTACCAGAGCTTCACAGGTTGCCACTAGAATGCTTTTTCACTCCTCCATGACGACATCACGGAGCTGGCGGATATTCGAGACTTTGCGCTCCTCCACCTTCCGCTTGAGGATGCCCCAAAGATGTTCTATTGGGTTTAGGTCTGGAGACATGCTTGGCCAGTCCATCACCTTTACCCTCAGCCTCTTCAATAAAGCAGTGGTCGTCTTAGAGGTGTGTTTGGGGTCATTATCATGCTGGAACACTGCCCTGCGACCCAGTTTCCGGAGGGAGGGGATCATGCTCTGCTTCAGTATTTCACAGTACATATTGGAGTTCATGTGTCCCTCAATGAAATGTAACTCCCCAACACCTGCTGCACTCATGCAGCCCCAGACCATGGCATTCCCACCACCATGCTTGACTGTAGGCATGACACACTTATCTTTGTACTCCTCACCTGATTGCCGCCACACATGCTTGAGACCATCTGAACCAAACAAATTAATCTTGGTCTCATCAGACCATAGGACATGGTTCCAGTAATCCATGTCCTTTGTTGACATGTCTTCAGCAAACTGTTTGCGGGCTTTCTTGTGTAGAGACTTCAGAAGAGGCTTCCTTCTGGGGTGACAGCCATGCAGACCGATTTGATGTAGTGTGCGGCGTATGGTCTGAGCACTGACAGGCTGACCCCCCACCTTTTCAATCTCTGCAGCAATGCTGACAGCACTCCTGCGCCTAGCTTTCAAAGACAGCAGTTGGATGTGACGCTGAGCACGTGCACTCAGCTTCTTTGGACGACCAACGCAAGGTCTGTTCTGAGTGGAACCTGCTCTTTTAAAACGCTGGATGATCTTGGCCACTGTGCTGCAGCTCAGTTTCAGGGTGTTGGCAATCTTCTTGTAGCACAACAATTCGTCTTTTAAGATCCTCAGAGAGTTCTTTGCCATGAGGTGCCATGTTGGAACTTTCAGTGACCAGTATGAGAGAGTGTGAGAGCTGTATTACTAAATTGAACACAACTGCTCCCTATGCACACCTGAGACCTAGTAACACTAACAAATCACATGACATTTTGGAGGGAAAATGACAAGCAGTGCTCAATTTGGACATTTAGGGGTGTAGTCTCTTAGGGGTGTACTCACTTTTGTTGCCGGTGGTTTAGACATTAATGGCTGTATATTGAGTTATTTTGAGGGAAGAATAAATTTACACTGTTATATAAGCTGCACACAGACTACTTTTCATTGTGTCAAAGTGTCATTTTGTCAGTGTTGTCCCATGAAAAGATATACTTAAATATCTGCAGAAATGTGAGGGGTGTACTCACTTTTGTGATACACTGTATATACATATTATATACATGCATATTATATATAAACACACACATTATATACACACACACACACACATATATATATATATATATATATACATACACACACACTTTCTCTCTCACACACACACACACACGTACACACATCATATATATACACACACACATACACCCAAACACTCACACACACACTCACGTACACACACATGTATACACACACACTTGTAAATTCACACACATACACACACACTCATGTACACACACTAAATGCAGTTTCAATATACACAATTCCTAAATTCCTAAGTACTAAAGTGTGTGTGTGTGTGTGTGTGTGTGTGTAGGAGAAGCGGCGACTGCTGGAAGAAGAGGAGCGAGCAAAACGACAACAGGAGGATGAAAAACTACGACTACAACAACTCAGAGTAACACACACACTTACACACATACACACACTCACTCTCTCTCTCACACACACATACACACACACACACTCACTCTCTCTCTCACACACACATACACACACACACACACACACACACTTACACTCACACACACACACTCACACACATACACTCACACACATACAAACTCTCACACACACTCTCTCACACACACACATTCTCACACACACACACATACATACACACTCACACACACTCACACACTCGCTCTTACACACACTCACACACGCACACACACACTTGCAAAACAACACATTCTTCACAGTTTGGCGACCCAGAGTTACATTCAAATATTTTTGTGCATTCCTCAGTTTTATGACTGCACACACACACACACACGCTCACACACACACACTCTCACACACACACATACACACACACACGCTCACACACACACACGCACACACACACACACACACACACACTCTCACACACACACACACACACACACACACACACACTTCCTGAAAGTGGCACCTGTAAAACCAAGGCCAGGGTGTAATTAGTCCTCCCAAAACCCTGTGTGTGTGTGTGTGTGTGTGTGTGTGTGTGTGTGTACACCCATTGTTTCTACACCACTGAGGCGTTGCCTCTTCCTGCACTGACAGTTTAAGCTTCAGTTTTAGTTTGTGAACCTCAAATACCAAAAAAAGTTGGGACAGTAAAATAAAAAATCAATAAAAATAAACACAACTGTTCTATATAAATTTGGGGGAGGGGGACGTGTGTACCTCTATGTTTTTGGGAACTGAACACACACACACACACACATGCATAGACACACATTAAGGTAAAGTAAATTTGGCGGAGGGGGGCGCGTGTACCTCTGTGTTTTTGGGAACTGAGCACGTCCAGGGTTTGATTTTTTTCATTCTTGCTTGATAAGCACTGTGCTTCATGAAGCTTTACACTGTTACTGTGGCAGGCAGGTCAGTCTAGCACCTGTGCTCTTTCATTATGAAGCCATTCAGTTGTAACCGAGGCTGCAGAAGGTGGATTTGCATCGTATTGCATTGCATTTATTGCTACTTATAATTGTGACTGAATACATACGGTTGAGTAATTAGGGTTAGAATCGAGGGCCTCGCTCAGGGTCCCGACAGCGGCGGCTTGTTGATGACGGGGCTTGAACTGACAACCTTCTGAATACTAGTTCAGTACCTCTGATCTAGCATTGCTGAAGCATCAGAGCAAAAGAGGTCATCTGGAAGGAAGCACGTGTTGTACCCCTCAATTATTTCATTACAGATGAAGAAGGTTGTCTGGTCGCATCTCCTACTGCTGCTCGTCTCGATGACGGAGCGCTCTGATTGGTCGACAGGTCCGCTTCGTGTTTTGATGTTCGTGTTTGATGTGTCTCTGTAGAGAAAGTCCCTGAGGGATCAGTGGTTGATGGAAGCAACTCCGCCCTCTCCGAACAGTTCGGGACCTCAGTCGCCCCCCTGGAGTCCCAGAGTCCAGCAGATCGAAGAGCACGTGGACAAGTGAGTCATAGCCAAGTCTCTTTATTTATCAGCAGCCGGGCGCATCGGCTCGGCCGAGGGTCTCTGTGCAGCGGCGTCGATCAGCCAGCAGAGGGCGTAACTGCAGCAGTCATGAGGAGGGAATAACTCCGCCGGAGGGGATTGCTCATGACTGCTGCAGTTACGCCCTCTGGGAACTGGATACGACTAAACTGGCAATCTAGGGGTTTTGGTTTTCGAGTGGCTCTGCAGGGCTGAATTGGGGGTGTACAAACTTTTGATCACGTGTGTGTGTGTGTGTGTCAGGTTACAGAGCGACACTTTAGAACAGAAACATGTCCGCATGGACGAGGCTTCGGAGTCGACCCCGTCGCACACACATCACCACGGCAACGGAGAGGTGAGACACACACACACACACACACACACACACACACACACAAACACACACACACAGAGGTGTTATTGTACACCCTGGCACTAAGATCTGAGTGCGAGGAGGTGCATTGTGGGTAATTCCCTCTAGGGTGTGTCCTGTTTACGTCTGTGAGAGCGAGCGCGGTTCTGATTTTCTCTTTGAATCGGGGAATTGGATACGACTAAATTGGGAGAAAAATGCATTAAGAAAATTATGTATATAAATAAACATATAAACACGTCATGTTGAGCAGTGGTGGATCAGTCGTTAAGGTACTGGAGTAATCAGAAGGTTGCTGGTTCAATCTGTCACTGTTGGGCCCCTGAGTAAGGCCCCTAACCCTCAAATGCTGTGACTGTATTCAGTACCGAGTGTAAGTCGCGTCCGCTTAATGCAGTAAATGTGTTTGAGAGCAGCGGCGCCTCCTGGTGGCTGCGGCAGGAAATGACCAGAAACCAATTCCAAAGTTTAAACTGAATTAAATGTTAAAATCTCATCGTTTCTGTACAAGAAATGTAAATAATATAAAAATAAAAGAGTCCTGAACAGTTTTAGTGGAAATAATGAGTCTAAATATTTAGTCTAATGGAGCGTTTGATGATGATAATGTTACTTTAATAAAATAAACACGCAGATCCATCGTGTTCATCACAGCAACACATTTCACACATCCTTTTACCAGCAGCTCACAGAAACACAGCGGCCTGTTTAACAGAAGTGATGCTGGACACCCTACACCCACCCTACATCTTACATCCACCCTCTATACATTATATACATCCACCCTACAACCTCTACACGCCCTACAACCACACGACACCCTACACCCACCCTCTATACATTATATACATCCACCCTAAAACCTCTACACGCCCTACAACCACACGACACCCTACACCCACCCTCTACCCACCCTACACCCACCCTCTATACATTATATACATCCACCCTACAACCTCTACACGCCCTACAACCACACGACACCCTACACCCACCCTCTACCCACCCTACACCCACCCTACACCCACCCTCTATACATTATATACATCCACCCTACAACCTCTACACGCCCTACAACCACACGACACCCTACACCCACCCTACACCTTACATCCACCCTCTATACATTATATACATCCACCCTACAACCTCTACACGCCCTACAACCACACGACACCCTACACCCACCCTACATCTTACATCCACCCTCTATACATTATATACATCCACCCTACAACCTCTACACGCCCTACAACCACACGACACCCTACACCCACCCTACACCTTACATCCACCCTCTATACATTATATACATCCACCCTACAACCTCTACACGCCCTACAACCACACGACACCCTACACCCACCCTACACCTTACATCCACCCTCTATACATTATATACATCCACCCTACAACCTCTACATGCCCTACAACCACACGACACCCTACACCCACCCTCTACCCACCCTACACCCACCCTCTATACATTATATACATCCACCCTACAACCTCTACATGCCCTACAACCACACGACACCCTACACCCACCCTCTACCCACCCTACACCCACCCTCTATACATTATATACATCCACCCTACAACCTCTACACGCCCACATGACACCCTACACCCACCCTACACCCTACACCCACCCTCTATACATTATATACATTACTATTATATTACTGCATCCACCTTTCATCCTTCCTCAACAGTATTTAACATGCTGTGTATCCCAAAATCCACCATCTATCTCTATACAATAACCACCCTACAACTCTACTTACCATTATGTTACTGCACCCACCCTACACCTTACATTCACCCTCAACAGTATTTAACATGCTGTGATGTCCCTTAATTCACTTTCCAGCAGTGATAAAGGTTAAGGTACTGGACTAGTTATCAGAAGGTTGCCGGTTCAAGCCACCACCAAGTTGCCACTTTTGGCCCCCTGAGAAAGGCCCTTAACCCTTAATTGCTTAAAATCATGTTCAGTCATAACTGTAAGTCGCTTTGGATAAAAGCGTATGCTGAAAATGTAAATGTAAATATACATTATAGTATTACTGCATCCACCCTATAACCACCCGACACCTTACATCCACTCTCTATACATTATTTTACATTACCAGTGTATTACTAGATCCACCCTCAACAGTATTCAACATTATTTTACATACTGTGATGTCCCAAAATCCACCTTCTATCTGTATATATTACCGTTATAGTATTACTGCATGCACCTTCTACTCACCCTATAACCACCCGACACCTTACATCCACCCTCTATCTGTATACATTACCGTTGTAGTATTCTTACACTCACCCTATATGTTTAACAGGCACGACTGGATGCTTGTAGTGGGAAAATATAATACAAATATAAATAATAAATATGAAGTGTAACTTTGAGTGAATGGAGTAGAGGTGTTGGTTCTGTCAGTAGGATCGTCTGATCCGGGTGGGGGGGTTTGATCCTGACAGCACCGTGAATTAAAACCCAACTCCCCGAGTATCACAGCTTTATCACACGCTCTACCCCCGGCTCTCGACCCGCTGAGGATGAAGGACTGAAACTATCTACACACGTACGGATATTTACTCATAATATAACCAATCAAACAGGAAAGAAAAGCAGCGACCTCAAAATGTTCTGATCAGTTCTGTTCAGTTCTTTTACATTCTGTTTATTTCTGTTCTTTTCAGTTCTGATTCAGTTATTCTCAGTTCTGTTTAGTTCTGATTCAGTATCAGAAGTTCTGGTGCGGGTGTGTGTTTGATTCAGATCATTTCTGTTTCCCCTCACAGAAAGTGCTGAAGGAGAGAACTGAGACTCCGCCCCCGACAGGTAACCCTCACACCTGTACACTCTCACCTGTACACTCTCACCTGTACTCTCTCTCTCTCTCTCTCTGTCCTTTTGCTTCTCTTTCCTCTCTAACAGTCTCAGTCTCATCAGTGTTTAATCAGAACCAGAATCTCCACACACTGATCCCGACTGATTAAATCTGATCTCAGCTTCATTCTGATTGGATCAGACGAGCGTCTCTAATCTGATCTTCCTGTGGAAACACCATCAGAACGTTTGGGACGAGCAATTTAAAACGTCTCTGTTCTTTATTAAATAGATGAAATCAGATTCTGGTGAGGTGAAGGTGTGTTAGGTGAGGAGCAGCGTTCTGAAGCTCATCCTAATAACCACAAACTATAACGAGGTCTGTAGTAGCTGGTGAACGTGCCCCGGGTTCCCAGCGAAACAGGTCTTACAGAGCTCAGAAAACAAAGCCTTAAGTAGTGGGTCTCTCATTAGGGCTGATCACCCGCAGCTGTGGGCTGGCCTATTTAAGCCAGCACCACACGGCTGCGGGTGTCGCACCTTTTGTTTGTTTTCGCTCTCTCTTTGGCAGCTCGTCCACGCTCCGTTCGTAGCCTTAGGTGGTTCCCCTGGTGGCAAAAGGCCATTCGGGTGTGTAGACCGCAAGGTCGAGGTAGCTAGGGTTCCTTCTCCTCTTTAGAACTAGCGTGGTGCGACGCCGTGCAGTCCTCGTACTGCAGTTTGTTTACTCGCCTAGCACTTAGCATTAGCGGTTTCATTCAGCTCCGCGATACGGCGCTGGTGCATTCACCGCTATAGTGCTCTTAGTGAATTTAGTCATTGGGTTCAATAACCGCTGGGTGGCGACTCCGTAAAGCACTCGGTTGATCTGCCAGCATCCCCGGTTCGAATTCGCATATGTGAGCTTGTCTAACTGAACTTGCATCTTTTTCTCTTTTTCAGATCGGTGTGCTTCAGCTACTGCGACCGTAAGCTGACCTCTCGCCGATTGATTCCTACGCTAGCCTACCGCTGCGCTGGGGCTAGACGTCAGCGGAGGTTCTTTCTCCCGCACCCGCTCACCGTAGCGCTTTCAGCGCTTACGCGCTTTTCCCGGCTCTCGCCTTATAGACCGGGGTTCGCGTCCGCTTTTCATCTTTTCCTTTTGTCTTTTTCAGTTTGCTGCTTCTGCAGCTTCCGTCAGAGGTTCCGTTCGGTTTTTGATTTTGCCTTTTTATTTTCTCTGTTTATTTTTCTGTTCATTATTAATAAATAAAATATAATTTGTTATTTATCTCTGCGTGTGAGTCCTCCCTTCTTCCCACGTGACACAAACAAAAAGCTTTGAAGAAGAAGATGATGAGAACACTAACCTGCTTCCTCTTTTATCTCTTTTATTCTTTTATCTTTTTTCCTGCATTTTTGGTGTTTCTCCTCTAGAGCTGCTTCATCTGGTAAGACTGTTAATAACTACATCCAACATTCATCCAAATACATTAACATTACTAGTAATATTACATCCCCCCTATATCCACCCTGCCTCCACCATACATCCACCCTATATTCACCATACATCCACTTTACCTCCACCCACCCTACATCTATCCTACATCCACCATACATCCACTTTACCTCCACCCACCCTACATCTATCATACATCCACCATACATCCACTTTACCTCCACCCACCCTACATCTATCATACATCCACCATACATCCACTTTACCTCCACCCACCCTACATCTATCATACATCCACCATACATCCACTTTACCTCCACCCACCCTACATCTATCATACATTCACCATACATCCACTTTACCTCCACCCACCCTACATCTATCATACATTCACCATACATCCACTTTACCTCCACCCACCCTACATCTATCATACATCCACTTTACCTCCACCCACCCTACATCTATCATACATTCACCATACATCCACTTTACCTCCACCCACCCTACATCTATCATACATTCACCATACATCCACTTTACCTCCACCCACCCTACATCTATCATACATTCACCATACATCCACTTTACCTCCACCCACCCTACATCTATCATACATTCACCATACATCCACTTTACCTCCACCCACCCTACATCTATCATACATTCACCATACATCCACTTTACCTCCACCCACCCTACATCTATCATACATTCACCATACATCCACTTTACCTCCACCCACCCTACATCTATCATACATTCACCATACATCCACTTTACCTCCACCCACCCTACATCTATCATACATTCACCATACATCCACTTTACCTCCACCCACCCTACATCTATCATACATCCACCATACATCCACTTTACCTCCACCCACCCTACATCTATCATACATTCACCATACATCCACTTTACCTCCACCCACCCTACATCTATCATACATTCACCATACATCCACTTTACCTCCACCCACCCTACATCTATCATACATTCACCATACATGCATTCTACACCCATCTACACCAACCACTATACATCCACCATCCTTTCATTGTACATCCACTCTACCTATACCCAACCTACGTCCATATTCATTACCATTATATCATTACTACCTCCACCCTGTATTTACTCCAGTGTAGGGTGTACTAATGAGGGAACAGTGATTTAGGACGCAGCCCTGACGTTGATCTCTGCTTTACAGGAAGTTTGTTGAACTCTGATGATTTGAACAGCGATGAAGAACACGACGACTCTTCACCAGCCTCGTCCCTCACCAACTGCACCAACGCAGAGGAGAAATCCCACGATGCCAATCTGCACCATGTTACCGACGTCAGCAACGGCGTAGAGACGCTCCTTTTCCTGGGATACACGGAGGCCGAGCCTGGACAGGGTCTCTGTGAGGAGGAGCACGAGAGCGCAGCCGTCATCAGGGCCGAACGAGTGATCATTACCGACGAGGGAGAGGAAGTGGAGCTCCACCAGGAGGAAACACAGGCCGAGGAGGACCAGGTGGAGGACCAGGTGGAAGATTCAGAAAAACGGGAGGAAACACAGGCCGAGGAGGACGAGGTGGAGGACCAGGTGAAGGACGAGGTGGAGGACGAGGAAGATTCAGAAAAACAGGAGGAAAAAGAGGAGGAGGAAGAGGCTGAGGCTTTAAATAATCTAGAAGATTCTTCAAAGGAAGGAGAAGCTCCAGAAAGAGGAGAAGATCCTACAGACCCCAGCAGAGAAATCGACGTGTTTGTAAAAATAAACACAATCGTTACTGAAACAACAAACGCAGACGTTACCGTGGATACACATGCTGAACACGCCAGCACAGTTGTAATAAACACGCCCAAAATCATAAATGTCGACCCCAAAGAGAAAACCATAAAAGCTGAAGATAAACCGTCAGTCCCGGATCCGTCCGGCTCTACCGAAGTGGAACGAGCGATCTCAGGACTCTTGGATACACTAACACCACCGCAGTACCACTCCCAAACACCAGAGGGCGCCACACGTGCTCCCGAGACACAGAGCACTTCAGCATCGAAAAACAACGGCACCCAGAAGTCTCCGGGTCCCTCATCGCCCTCAGCACAGTTCCAGGAAATACCACTAGATGGCACCCCGGTGGAGGAGGAGCCGCTGCTGGCCACGAGAGTCGAACCGCTGATGGACGGGACCAATCAGAAGGGAGCGGACACGCCCAAAACGAAGAGCTGCAAGTGCTGCACGGTCATGTGACCTCAGTGCTTTGATCTCAACACACACAAAGAGACGATATATCACAACATCGTGAAGGAAATTATTAGAGAAACATTATTTCTGCATTTTCTCCCAGTTTAGTCATAGCCGGATCCTCTTCCTCTGCTGGAGACCCCGATGGTGTACGAGGAGGGTATATTCTCCTGACACGCCCTCTTTCCAACCCCTTCTTATCCCCCCGTGGATCGGCGCGCGAGGTCGGTGTCACACAGGGAGAGTCACGCACTGATCTCCAAGTTCCTCCACTTCTGTACAGGCGCCTCGGCTACTAACCAGGGTCCTAATACAACCTTGAAATCATTTACATTTTCTGTATTAACAGCGAGTTACGGTATATTCTCTAAGCAATCAAGGGTTAAGGGCCTTTCTCAAGGGCCCAACAGCGGCAACCTGGCAATGGTGGGACTTGAACCAGCGACCTTCTGATTACAAAGTCTAGTTCCTTAACCTTAACCTCTAGGCTACAACTGCTAATCACATCTCACCTGATCGACTTCAAGTCATGATGGTGTGATTTCTTATTTTTTATATTTTCTATAAAATCTGAATCTTTGTTTTAATTTGTTTAATTTTAAAGAATTAACATTTAACTTTATATTCTTTTATTCGTCTTATTTTTGATGTAATCAGATCAGAACATAAGCAGTTTTAGTTCCTCTGTGTTTTAAATCATTGCAGCGTCACGTTTGACTTATTTAGAACGATATCATTAGTGTATAATTATAATTAGTTTAATAATCTTATTATTATTATTTACTGTATTAGGTGGGGCGGTGTGAGTGCACGTCCTGTTGTACATATTTAACACTCTCGGGGGCGCTACACTCACCCACACATCAGCTTCCACGTTCAGATTGAATTCAGTGGAGATCCAATGACGTGTTATAAACAGCAATGTCGTGACATCCCGGAGATAAACACACCCAAGCTCCGAGTGTAGAGCAGACACAGTAGAGCAGACACAGCGCCCTCTGCTGTACTGATCTGAACACTGTACTGTTATGTGGTGAATTCTCTACTGTGCTTTGGACACGTTTAGGATCGTATGTTTCTGTATCTGTAATAAACACAATAAACGACTGTTTAATTATAATAACATCTGTAATCAGAGCCGATGAACAATCACACAGCCTGTCCTGTGTGTGTGTGTGTGTGTACAGTATATACATGATAGTGTGGAAGTTAAATATGCAGTTAATTTAATAAAAAACGTTTAATATTAAATAGTACGAGTCTGATTTTAATCAATGAAAATATCAGGGTGCGTTATTTGGTGTCACCACTAGATGGCGCCAAAACAGTGAAACAAAGCGCATCTTTATTTTTATTTTTTATTATTATAAATGATTAAATCAAAGTATCAGAAATAAGATCTCTGTAAATTGTGACTAATCAGTATTAAATATAGTCTTTATATTACCAAAAGTGTGTGGACACTCATTCTAACTGAGACTGAATTAAAATATTTCCGCCACACCCGTTGCCAACATGCATACAAAATAATAATCATAATGATAATGACACATTTAGTTTTTGGGTTGATTCAGAATGTCGACTGTGAGCCAGGCCTTCTCATCCAGTATAAATGCTTGACTTTGCCTATCTTATTTTGACTGAAAGGGCATTAATTCCCATAGACACATTCTGTAAACTATTCTGTAGTATTTATATGGGCACAGAGAAGGCAGCAGCTGTAGTGAATACTAATCATTATTAGTAATGAGGAATCTGGAGGTCAGGACACAACAATAAATCACACTGCAGAATTCATCAAACTCTCAGTAAATTATTATTAGTATTAATTTTTATTACTACTATTATAATCATCATCTTTTATTATTATTAAATTTATTATTAATGATATTATTATTATTATTATTAAATTTATTAATGATATTTTTTTTTTTTTTTTTTTAATTAATATTATTATATTTATTATTAATTACATTTTTTATTAATATTATTATTAATATATGTATTCTTATTTTATTTATTACTAATTATATTATTATTATTAAATTTATTATTGATATATATATTTTTTTTTAATAATATTATTATTAATATATTTATTATAATATTTATTATTAATTATATATATATTTTTTTATTAATATTATTATTATATTTATTATTATTATTATTAATTATATATATATTTTATTAATATTATTATATTTATTATTATTATTATTATATTTATTATTAATTATATTATTTATTATTATTTGTATTAATATTATTATTATATTTATTATTAATGATATTATTATTATATTCATTATTAATGATATTATAATTATTATTTAATTTATTGTTATTTTATTTATTATAATTATCGGCTGAATTGTGCAGATTCTTTATGATTTTCTGAGAAGATACAGACAGGAGAGGATGAACTGGAGTGGGGAAACAAACGTCCCAAATCAAACCGACCAATCAGAACTCGATCCAAACTCTCAGGAGGATTCCTGTAATGAACGCATGGTTTTCTTATACATGGACATCAAACAGCATCGGACTGAGAAGAATGATGAGAAGACAGAAGAAGAAGGTTTGAGGCTGCGTTTTGAGACCAATAATAAATAAATAATAAGATGGGTGTGGCGTCCCAAATAAAATCAATAAGATCAAAGCATTCAGAGAGGCCAAAAAAGCACCAAGAACCAGAATCAGATCCACCAAGCTGCACCTCCTCTGATCTCCAGCAGGTGGAGCCCATAACGCAGGATCCGCCTCAGGACCAGGAAGTACAACAGGTGTGCAAATCAGCCCCTCCCTTGGATACGGTTGCCACCGATGCAGCCAATGGCGTGTCAGGAAACCTGAGCCCCGGTGCTTTTATGGTCAGAGAGGCTTTGATGACAGAGGCAGCCGGGGGTGGAGGGAGGCAGAGCAGACAGAGGCAGGAAGGTGGTGAGATCAGACCCACAGAGCTACAGGAGCACCGGACTGAGGAGGATCCAGCCTGGGAAACGAGACGGACATGGACCAATCCGACGACAGCCAGAGCGACAGCGGCGTGTCCACCGACTTCTCACCGAGCGGCGCCGCCGAAAACGAGACGCCCATCGAGAGAGAGATCCGGCTGGCCGCCCTGCGGGAGCAGAGTCTCCGGCGCGCCCGAGGTCTCGGCGAATCCAACGAGTTTGTGGAGATCCCTCCTCTGAGGAAGCCCATCCTCACCCAGGAACTCAACGAGCGCTTCTCCAAGGACCGCGGCAAAGAGAGGCAGAGAGCCGGGAAGAAGATGGAGCGCGAGATCAACGCCGAGGCCGAGCGTGAGAAGGTCCTGGTCCAGCTCGGACGGCTGCCTGGATTTTACGATAGAGGTCCCATTAAGCACCTTCAGCAGACAAAACTCATGTTCGAATCATTCCAGGATGGTAAAGACGTCCAGAGTGGGACGGAAACTCCAAACGCTGAGAGCTCAACCAACGACCTCAAGTCCAGCAGTCCAGAGGAACCGAAGAAGATCGAGGAACCGAAGAATATCGAGGGACCGAAGAAGATCGAGGAACCGGCAAAAAGCCCAGAGCCAATAAAGAACAAAGAACCAAAGAGCGAGGAACCTTCTTCCACTGCTTCTTCTGGAAACATCTTGAACGGTAGGAACCATTTGAGCTCTGTAGAACCTTCTCAGAATGTA
This sequence comes from Trichomycterus rosablanca, assembly GCF_030014385.1. Classification (NCBI taxonomy): domain Eukaryota; kingdom Metazoa; phylum Chordata; class Actinopteri; order Siluriformes; family Trichomycteridae; genus Trichomycterus; species Trichomycterus rosablanca. The sequence continues at coordinate 475,033 of NC_085993.1, read as the reverse complement.
GACGCCACTGCTCCTATCGTCTTCTCATCTCTTAAAGAGAGGAAGCTCATGTTCGAATCACTCAAAGATCCTCAAACATCCAAAAATCAGCAGAATGAGGCGCCCAAACCTCAACGAGAGCGCAGAAAGAGCATGGAGCTCTTCATCCAGAACCTGGACGCCAACTTTAGAGCCGTGTACGACACCAGACCCCCTCAGAGCTCCACCAATCAGAACGCTCCCTCTAAAGCAGCCCCGAAAAAGCCGGAGGTTCAGGATGATCCCCCGAGACCCGGCGGTCCGGCTCTGTCGGAGGCGGTGAAGGAGCAGGTGATCGTCCTGGAGAATCCGCCGCCCGTCTCACACGCCAACGGACAGACCTGCAGCGCCGCGAGCGTGACGGACTCGGGGAGCGGCGGATCGTTCGCCGCCGGGACCCAGAACGGTACGGACGGGCGGGACGGCGGCGGCGCGGTGCAGAACCCGTTCTTCAAGCTGCGCTCGTCGCTCTCCACACGTCCAGGAGTGCAGAAGGAAATCCAGGAGGCCAAACAGAGACACGAGGAGCTGCGCCGACAGAGGAGCAACGTGTACGGAGAGACGGCGGTGGGCACAGTAGCAGGCACGGCGGCGGGCACGGCGGCGTCCAGCAGCGGCCAATCAGCACGCGCCGAAGCCAACGGCACAGAACACACTCCCATCATAACGCCAGGTACAGTGTGTGTGTGTGTGTGTGTGTGTGTGTTATAGTGCTGTGAAAAAGTATTTGCACCCTCTAATCTTCCAGGTTTTGTCGCACTAGCTGGTTCAGATTCTTGAAGAACCAAAACACGCTTGTAACTCGTGTGGAAAAGTATTTGCCCCCTTAACTTAATAAAACGACATGGCCAAAAGTATTTGGACGCCTGACCGTGAGCATTATTAACAGACTGACCCTCTATGTGATCCTTTCATCTAGAACAGATACTCTTCTGAGAAGCATCTCATAAGGCTTTAAAATACAGTGAGTCTGTGTGTGGGAATTTGTGCCCGTTCAGCAGCGTAAAACATGACAGCGTTTGTGTTTGTACGGCCGGGCGCTGATTGATCAGTCGGTGTTCCGGTTCATCCCAGAGCTGTTGAGTGGGGCTGAGCTCAGGGCTCTGTGCAGGACACTGGAGCTTCTCTTTATGTCTTTATAGAGCTCACTCATGCTGGAACAGGAAAGGTCCTTCCCTAATGCTGTGACAGTGAGTTTCTGGTCCATCTTTAGTAGGAACAATTATCTAGGATCAAATAAAGATAAAGTATTTGTCCGTATATTAAATGTTTAGCAGTATCACCTCCTCTCTGCCATTGAAGGGCTTTTGGAACACAAGGTGCCCATCTCAGCTTCATTCGGCTCTTCTGCTTTGGATCATGAACTCTGTAGCACAGACTGATGATGATGTTCTCCTGCAGAGTTCATGGCTTTATCAGTTAGATAAGTTAGATCAGGCCCAGACCCTTGCACTACCACCACCACGTTTCACTGTTGCTCTGATGTTCTTACTGTGGAATGCTGTGTTAGCTTTACACCAGATGTAACGGGACCCCTGTCTCCCAAACAGGTCCACGTCCGACCCACTGAGAGACCCACCGGGGCTGGGGGTCATCACAGGGCTTTTTGGCCAATGAAAGAAGAGCCGCTGTGTTCCTCTTGGTTATCAGAGATTTTTACCCTGCAGCTCTTCCATGGACGCCACTCCGCCCGGGTCTCTATCCAGCGGTGGAACCATGAACACCGAACCAGTCTGAGCGGCGTCAGGACTGCCGTTCCCTCTGTGACTCTTCTGGACGAGTTCTTGACGTGATGGTGGATGGATTCTGATAAACTGTTTCATTGTTTATTTAATGTAATGAAAGGTAACGGCTCTCACTGTGGTACGCTGTAGTCCTGAAGTCTCAGAAACAGTGACGTATCCCTTTCAGTCTCCAATTCCCTTCCAAGCTGGCCGAGGAGAGCTGAGACTATCACGCAAGCAGATCGTGCCTGTGTGTGGGCACCCGGATGATCGATAGCACAGCTGAGATTCAAACTCTGATCTAAAAAAGTCGAAGGATAGATCATTGGACTGCTGTGCCACCCGGGCGCCTCGGACTGACACATTTTGATCACTTTCTTTAGTATGTTCACAATAAAATTATAGATGAACATGCAGGAAACTTTGCTCAGTTAAAAATGCATTTAAAGTTAATTTGAATAAACATTTATATATATATATATACAGTATATAAAGTCCTGAGGATGAAAATGGTACAGATTCAGTGGAATGTTCCGGTTACATTTGCATGACGTGTTGATGACTGAGGGGGGTAAATACTTTTGCACACAGAGCCGCTTCATGTTATATAACGTCTGCTGCTTTAATAAATAAAATTATTCTTATAAATCTGCCTCTGAGCTTCATCTGCTCCTAAAACACTGAAGTGGGTTGAATACCAACCTAAAGACGGGGGGATGGGATTGGGGGCAAATACTTTTTCACAGCACTGTTGTTTACACTGTACAGCCAAAAGTATGTGGACGCCTTCAGTACCTGATTTCTGGTGTTTAATAAAGAGAGGAATTAGTGCTGAACTGAAATACACACACTTATACACAAACACACACGCACACACTTACACACACACCTTTACACACAAAATCATATCAAATTTACAACTATACCGGTATTATCGTGAACGATATTATATCGCCCACCCCTACTGGACAGTCCCATTAACCACACCCCTAAGTCAGTGGAGGACAGTGATTTATTACTGTTCATTATGGCACGACTACAGCACTGCTTGGACTGAAACACACTGAACGTACCGTCTTTAGTTCTGTTTAGTTCTGACACCAGTTCACCTCCACACAGGCATTATTTTCTGTTAGGAGGTCAAACGGTGTTAAATGATCACGATGGATCTTTTATTTTCATCTGGGCTCGAGTTCTTCACCTCACTGTGGAAAAGTAGTGACGCGTGTTTGTGCCGCATTTTACATTTTTCCGCTGCAGTGATCGCATTTCAGTTTGGCTCTGATTCCTCTCCACAGTTCCAGCCACACCCGCTACTAACATGATTATAAAACCAATTCTATACAATAGAATATATGTTTCCAGCTTTGTGGCAACAGTATGGGGAAGGACCTTTTCTATTCTGGCATGACTGAGCCCCGGGGGTCAGAGCGAGCTCACTGTGTGATGAGTTTGCTGTGAAGGAACGGTTCTTGATCTCATTGGTGCACTCTGACTAAATAGGCACAAATTCCCACAGATATATTCTAAATTAGTGTTAAAAAAGAGGCTGGTTTCTCTTAGGGGTGTCCCAATACTTTTTCACAATGTAATTAAAGGTAGCAGCTCTCACTGTGGTGCGCTGTTGTCCCAAAGTGCAATTACTTTTGCACCCAGAGCCGGCTGATGATGATCGGTGGTGTCCCAATACTTTTGTCTCTTTACATACACGTATACAGGACGTGTACTCTACAGGCTGCTCCTAGACCTGGGTGACACTGTCCACAGTCAGATAGGCTTTACATCACCATGGTGTTAGAGCAGAAGGCATGTGGGATTTAAACCAAGCACCTGCAGGAGAAACATAATTTACATTTAAATTTTAGACATTTAGCGGACACTTTTATCCAAAGCGACTTACAGTATACAGTCTGAGCAATTAAGGGTTAAGGGCCTCGCTTAAGGGCCCAATGGTGGCAACCTGGCAGCGAACCAGTGACCTTTCGATTGCTAGTCCAGTACCTTAACCACTAGGCTACAACTGTCCTAATCAGACCACCTGATTAGGAAATGGTCATCACTGTGCTCCAGTATGCCAGTCGAGACTCGCTGGTGCACCCGGCGTGGCTGAGGGAGGGCACAGCGGGCAGGGTGCAGCCTCTGCCACCCTGACAGCTCTCTTACAGTCTAAAGGGGGCGCTACAGAAGAATTTAGAGTGTGGTCCTCCGTACGTGCTAAGGCTCTCCGTAAGAGTCCCGAGTGCACCGGGGACTCGAGTACATCCAAATTAGGATAACCAGGCTTCTGTTCTCAGACATGCTGCAGGTGGGTTGGCTTGTTCAGTTCAGCCAAACAAAGTGTTAATTACATGATTAATTCACTGCAGGGTTGAGGTCAAGGATGAATTGTGGGCCCACAGGTCGAGACCCCGGGCACTAAAGGTCTGTGTAGTCCATTTTTGTAAAGCTTGCTAGACTGTGAACACCCACGTTCCAGCAGCTTTGAGTTCTTAAGAGCCGAGCGTGCGTTTAAAACAAACAGAATTTATGCAAAACGTCCGAGCCATGGAAAAGTGCCGTAGGGAAAAGAGCCGAGTAGGGTAGTAGTGTCCAGATGTTTTGGTTCTAATCTCTTTTTCTGTCTCTCGTCTCTTAAAGAAATAAAACCACCTTCAGAATCACCTCAGGAACCCAAAGATCCTCAAACGTCCAAAAATCAGCAGAACGAAGCACCCAAGCCTTTACGCAGAAAGAGCATGGAGCTCTTCATCCAGAACCTGGACGCCACCTTCAGAGCCGCGTACGACTCCAAACCCCCTCAGACCCCCTCCACCAATCAGAACGCTCCCTCTAAAGCAGCCCCGAAAAAGCCGGAGGTTCAGGATGATCCCCCGAAACCCTGCGGTCCGGCTCTGTCGGAGGCGGTGAAGGAGCAGGTGATCGTCCTGGAGAATCCGCCGCCCGTCTCACACGCCAACGGACAGACCTGCAGCGCCGCGAGCGTGACAGACTCGGGGAGCGGCGGATCATCCGGCGCCGGGACCCAGAACGGTACGGACGGGCGGGACGGCGGCGGCGCGGTGGAGAACCCGTTCTTCAAGCTGCGCTCGTCGCTCTCCACACGTCCAGGAGTGCAGAAGGAAATCCAGGAGGCCAAACAGAGACACGAGGAGCTGCGCCGACAGAGGAGCAACCTGTACGGAGAGGCGGCGGCCACAGCAGCGTCCAGCAGTGGCCAATCAGCACGCGGAGACGCAAACGGCACAGAACACACTCCCATCATAACGCCAGGTAGTGTGTGTGTGTGTGTGTGTGTGTGTGTGTGTGTGTCTGATTAACTGATGAATCAAATCATTCAATCAGGAGTGAAGCAGGAATACAGGGTCGAGGTTTGTGTCCTATGATGATGTTTTAGAGCCACATAATCTTAATACCACAGACCTGGTTATCAAGAATTTCAGGGATTTATACAGAAAATTAAAATAAATTTCACTCATAAATGAAATGATAGAATAAATGAAGCTACGATACACAGCACAGCTACATTAATAGTTGAACGTAAACCCAGAACATCCAGCGACGGTGCGACGCTTCATGTTCTGTCTCAAATACCAAAATTCACCTCCGTGTTTCTCGTCCACAGAATCGATTGTTAGTTTACCGGACTCAGTTCCCTGAGTTGTGTTGTTAGCTGATTTATACTCCACATCTTGGACGTTTTGACTAAGCGATTGCTTATGCCTGGTTCACACTACACGATTTTTGCCCTGATTTTCGCCTGGCGACTGGTCGGCGCTAGATTTGCCGGCTCGGGAGCAACTCGCCGTTCGCGCAGCGATCGAAACTCTCAATTGCTTTGTGTGAACTATCCAACAACTCAATCAGAGTGAGAGACCAGATCGAGATATCTAGCATGTCAAATATCTGATCTGAGTTGCCCGACTGGCAGTGAGTGCTGTTTCGAACAGCCAATGAGAATGCAGGATACGGTGTGAGGGGAAACGCAGGGGAGGAGTGTAAACAGGTGGTACAGGGGTGTAATATAGTTTATATCAGAATACATCAGCACACACACACACGAGCTTTACAGTATTTCTGACCTGATCGCTCTCTACAAAACACCCACGCTGCATTGCAAACAATATGAATTAACCTCCAACTCACTATAGAACAATCCATACTGTTCATGTTGCCAAATCCACTCAGATTCATTTATTTTTCCTACTTGATTTTACGCTGCACATCAGCACACAAACTTTGATCGCTCGCTACTTGTAGACGTGTATCTTTGGACGTGGTATCATTAAACCCCTCGTCACTTCTCACGTGTGTTTCCGTGACAGAACGTAGTTTGGGAGACCAGAGAAGCTCGCCTGTGATTCCAGTTGGTGATAGATGGTGTAGTGTGAAACCCCCCATCACCGATCAGTCGTGTAGTGAGAACTGTACAGCGATCTGACGACTTGAAAAGTCGTGTAGTGTGAACTTGGCATAACTGAATTGCTGTAGGATCGCTAGGACGCCTCATAGTGCAGATTAAGCAGTAAACGTGAAGCACTTGAACGCTGCACGAATGAAAAATGTTAAATCGCTAAACACAAACATTCACAGCAAATTACAGATTACACAGGAAACACAGGCTCAGTCCACGGTCCGTGATGTGATAGAGCAGTTATAGAACTTCATAAATGCATTAAAACGGTGTTTTAATCTTTTTTAAGAACACATTGATCTCATCCTGTTCTAATCTTACAGGTGTTTTTAATCTTTTACCCTTTCCGTCCATAATATTATGACCCTAAAACGCTGATGTTCTAAGATGACGATCCCCATCACATTTCCAATCAACCAGAGCTGGGTTCAGGAATCAGTCCTGGAATATCTTGGCCTGGACCCTGTCAGGGTTTAGGTTTAAATCTTACAGAAAAACTCTGGTGAGGTTTAAAGAAATGAATTGAATGATTTGGAAGCTTCTGCAGGAGAAGAACGAGTTAAGTGAGGCGTCAGAAACTTGTTAGAACTTAGAGAAATCACTTATTACAGGTTCTTTATGAAGAAGTGAATTCCACTGGAGGTGGAACAATAGTGCACAGGGATTTGTCAAGAGATTAGGATGGATTGTGTCTGTACAGCCCCATTAACCACGCCCTAAATTCACTAGAGGATTGTGATCGAACAGGGATTATTTACTTGTCGTTGTGGCACAAATACAGCACTGCTTGGACTGAAACACACTGAATGTACCGCGTTTCATTTTGGCTCCTTTCATTTCAAGCTGATTTGTGTTTAATTCTGACACATGTTTAGAGTTTTAATGAGCCGGAAGATTCCACAAGAGAGTCAGAAGTTTGGTAGAACTTAGAGAAATCACTTATTACAGCTTCTGTATGAAGAAGGACGTTCTAACAGGTACTGAGACTGCAGGTGGAACAATAGTGCACAAGGATTCATTAGGAGAACTAGATGCTTTTTATTTTAAGTCTATATAATGTTTTAATTTAATTCTACACACATCACCACCATGCATTTTGAGGTGAGCAGGGTTGAGTATTTTGTGTATATAATACAGGTATATACACACACACCATAATGCCATACAGAGTGAATAAACCACCCAGTACATAAACGTCCTCACACCTTCTGCTCTTCTAACCATATATAGCTCTGATCCTGATGCTGGTGTTTTACAAACCTCGTGATCTTTTCAGCTCCAGGATTTGAATAGATTTAAATTAGCGCTCCGATGTGAAACATTAGCATGCGCGACAACAACAGAGAAAACAGAACAACACGACACCAGCATTAAAAATCATTCGGTACGATATAACAGCTGAGCGGGACACTAATAAATTATTAACAATAAATAAACGTACGATTGTATGAATACTGATGATGCTTTAACATAATCCTCAAAAACACTGAACATTTTATCTTAGCATGTAGCATAGAATTATTAACTTTACAGAGGAATAAGAACAGATAATAAAATAATGGATATATTATCTAAAATTAATCCACCTGTATAAGAGTAGTCTGTGTGTACAGTGTATTTATGATTTATATATGTATTGTGTATGCATAGTCAAGTCAAGTCAAGTCAACTTTATTTATATAGCGCTTTTTACAATAGACATTGTCTCAAAGCAACTATACAAAATCCAGGACCAACAGATACAAAAACCCCTGTTGAGCAAGCCGAGGGCGACTGTGGCAAGGAAAAACTCCCTGAAAATTACAGGAAGAAACCTTGAGAGGAACCAGACTCAGCAGGGCCCGTCCTTCTCGGGTGGTCTGGAGGATACTTTAAATAAATACACGATTTACACAAAGCATAGGGTTTAATGATGTACTAAAAAACAAATGGACCACAGTCAGTAACTGTATACCTACAAAGATGTATATCACAGATGTAGCTTATAAAATAAACAGTAGGTTTATGTAAATACACTGATCAGCCATAACATTAAAACCACCTCCTTGTTTCTACACTCACTGTCCATTTTATCAGCTCCACTTACCATATAGAAGCACTTTGTAGTTCTACAATTACTGACTGTAGTCCATCTGTTTCTCTACATGCTGTGCCATCAGGGAAGAAAAAATCCATTGATGGAATAACCTGGTGGTTCAGTATATTCAGCTGACCTCATTCTTTTGGCACATAACGTTGCTGAACCTAGACCCTGACCAACTGCAGTAACCCCAGATCATAGCGCTGCCCCCACAGGCTTGTACGGTAGGCACTAGGCATGATGCACCCATCACTCTGGAACAGGGTAAATCTGGACTCATCAGACCACATGACCTTCTTCCATTGCTCCAGAGTCCAATCTTTATGCTCCCTAGCAAACTGAAGCCGTTTTTGCCGGTTAGCCTCACTGACGAGTTGTTTTCTTAAGGCTACACAGCTGTTTAGTCCCAATCCCTTGAGTTCCCTTCACATTGTGCATGTGGAAATGCTCTTACTGTCACTATTAAACATCCCTGAGTTCTACTGGAGTTTTTCTACCATTTGATTTCACCAAACCGCATTCCTTCCTGGAAGATGATGTCCCCCCCCCCGTCTTTCCACTTTTTAATAATGCGCTGGACAGTTATTAACCCGATTTTAGTCGTTTCAGCTTCTCCTTAGATGTTTTCTCTGCTTGATGCCAATAATTTGACCCTTCTGAAACAGATGAACATCTTTTCCACGACCACAGGACGTGTCTTTCCACATGGTTGTTTAACAAATGAGAAGCTCCTCACTGCATCAGTTAGGGTTAAATAACTTGTTGCCAGCTGAAACAATCACCCATGCAGTAATTATCCAATGGGAGGCTCTTACCTATTTGCTTAGTTAAATCCAGATGGTGACCTTTTTTTTGGCCAGGCAGTGTACATGGTAAGTGGAGCTGATAAAATGGACAGTGAGTGTAGAAAGAAGGAGGAGCACTTTATTAGGTACACTTACAGACCCATTCCAAAAAATTTGAATATCATGGAAAAGTTGATTAATTTCCATAATTCCATTCCAAGAGTTAAACTTTCATAGATTATAGATTCAGGGCCCACAATTTAAACGATTTCAAGTATTTATTTGTTTATTTTTACATAATTTGGGCTTCCATCTCATAAAACCCACGAAAACAGGATTTCAAAAAATTAGAATACTGTGGAGAAATCAGCCCAAATTTTGCAGGGCATGAATGTTTTAAACTGAGTGTGACACTAATCACCTACTAAACTCAAAGCACCTGCACAGGTTTCCCCAGGTGTCATTAAATTGCTTCAGTTTGGTTCAATTGTCTCAGTTCGGTTCAATATGGGGAAGACTGCAGACCTAACAACTGGCCAGAAGACCATCATTGATACCCTCCATAGGATGGGTAAGCCACAAAAGTTCATAGCTAAGGAGGCTGGCTGTTCACAGAGTGCTGTGTCCAAGCATATCAATGGAAAGTCTAGTGGAAGGACAAAATGTGGCAGGAGAAGATGCACCAGCAAAAGAGATGACCGTGGGCTTCAGCGGATTATCAAAAAGAGAAGATTCAAGAATCTGGCAGAGATCCAGAAAGAGTGGAATGAGGCAGGAGTCACAGCTTCAAAAACCACCACATTCAGACGCATCCGGGAGATGGGCTACAACTGTCGGGTTCCTCGGGTCAAGCCACTTCTGAACCTGAGCCAATGTAGGAAGCGTCTCAACTGGGCCAAGGAGAAGAAGGGCTGGACCGTTGGCCATTGGTCCAAGGTCCTCTTTTCCGATGAAAGTAAAGTGTGCCTTTCATTCGGGAATCAAGGTCCAAGGGTTTGGAGGAAGACGGGTGAGGAACAGAACCCAAACTGCTTGAGGTCCAGTGTGAAATATCCACAGTCAGTCATGATTTGGGGTGCAATGTCTGGTGCAGGTGTTGGTAAACTCTGCTTTTTTAAAGCCAAGGTCACCGCAACAGTCTACCAGAATGTTTTAGAGGACTTCATGATTCCTTCTGCTGAGGATCTGTATGGAGATGCAGATTTCATCTTCCAGCAGGACCTGGCCCCTGCCCATGCCGCCAGAAGCACCAAAGCCTGGTTTGATGCCCATGCCATCACAGTGGTCGACTGGCCAGCCAACTCGCCGGACCTAAACCCGATTGAGAATCTATGGGGTATTCTCAAGAGGAAAATGAGGGCCACCAGACCCAACAACAAAGAAGAGCTGACAGCAAGCATCAGGGAAATCTGGGCTTCCATAACTCCCAGACAATGCCACAGGCTGATTGCCTCAATGCCACGTTGCATCGAGGCAGTGATTTAAGCAAAGGAATTCCCAACCAAGTATTGAAGATTGACATATCGTTTTGAAAGTACCATATTTTGATTGATTTGATGTGATCCTAATTTCTTTTTTTTCCTGCAAAAACTGAGAAGTAGTTTGGGCTGATTTCTCCACAGTATTCTAATTTTTGAAATCGTTTAAATTGTGGGCCCTGAATCTATAATCTATGAAAGTTTAACTCTTGGAATGGAATTATGGAAATAAATCAACTTTTCCATGATATTCAAATTTTTTGGAATGGGTCTGTAAGTGTACCTAATAAAGTGCTCGGTGTGTGTGTGTGTGTGTGTGTATCATGTATGTAATGTATGTAATGTGTGTGTAGTGTACTGTGTGATGTATAGTGTGTGTGTATGTTTACACATGTGGTCTCTGTTTTAGGGAAGCTGGACCGTACGTGGCCTCCTCCTGCACCACAGGAACAACCCCGAACCCAACCTGAGGTACACACGCGCGTCTGTGAGTGGGTTTTCTACCGTGTTTATACTAGATACAAGCGTACCTACTGTAGTGGTGGGGGGGTGTGTGTGTGTGTGTGGCATAAACAACAGAACCGTCACACCGCGTGTACGGTGATTTAAACAGTGTTCAGGTACCACCATATCACCTGTAAAATATAGTGATGGTAGCATCATGTCAGCTAGGGTGGCCACTTCCATAACCCCAAAAAGGAGGAACATCAGACCCCAAAAAGGAGGAACATCAGTCCCCAAAAAGGAGGAACATCAGACCCCAAAAAGGAGGAACATCAGTCCCCAAAAAGAGGAACATCAGACCCCAAAAAGGAGGCACATCAGACCCCAAAAAGGAGGAACATCAGTCCCCAAAAAGAGGAACATCAGACCCCAAAAAGGAGGCACATCAGTCCCCAAAAAGGAGGAACATCAGTCCCCAAAAAGGAGGAACATCATACACCAAAAAGGAGGCACATCAGACCCCAAAAAGGAGGAACATCATACACCAAAAAGGAGGCACATCAGACCCCAAAAAGAGGAACATCAGACCCAAAAAAGGAGGAACATCAGACCCCAAAAAGGAGGCACATCAGTCCCCAAAGAGGAACATCAGTCCCCAAAAAGAAGGCACATCAGACCCCCAAAAAGGAGGAACATCAGTCCCCAAAAAGGAGGAACATCAGACCCCAAAAAGGAGGAACATCAGACCCCAAAAAGGAGGAACATCAGTCCCCAAAAAGAGGAACATCAGACCCCAAAAAGGAGGAACATCATACACCAAAAAGGAGGCACATCAGACCCCAAAAAGAGGAACATCAGACCCAAAAAAGGAGGAACATCAGACCCCAAAAAGGAGTCACATCAGTCCCCAAAGAGGAACATCAGTCCCCAAAAAGAAGGCACATCAGACACCAACAAGGAGGAACATCAGACCCCAAAAAGGAGGAACATCAGTCCCCAAAAAGGAGGAACATCAGTCCCCAAAAAGAGGAACATCAGACCCCAAAAAGGAGGAACATCAGACCCCCAAAAAAAGGAACATCAGTCCCCAAAAAGGAGGCACATCAGACCCCAACAAGAAGGAACATCAGACCCCAAAAAGGAGGCACATCAGTCCCCAAAAAGGAGGAACATCAGTCCCCAAAAAGGAGGAACATCAGACCCCAAAAAGGAGGAACATCAGACCCCAAAAAGAAGAACATCAGACCCCAAAAAGGAGGAACATCAGACCCCAAAAAGGAGGAAATGATAAACCTGCTGTATTTGCCAGAATGTTTAAACTTTTAAGGTATTTTAGCTCAGTCTCTGTAGCTAAAACTAATGCTGGTATTTATTAAACACACAAAATACAAAATATACAGAAACACCTCCAGAAACAAGAGAAGACAAAGTGCTGATAAGAAATATACAGGATAAAGATGGCTACATTAAGCCCTAAGCTTATGCTATGCTAAATGCTAATCGCTAAATGCTAATCAGTAAAGCTAACAGAAAGTGAAATACCATTCTAACCTACAGACTAGCTAACTACTAACAAATGAACACAACAAGCTCACACTACACGACTTTCTGATTTGCCGGGTCGCTGTACAGTTCTCACTACACGACTGGATCTCTTGTAATCGGGAGTCTTTTCAGGTCGGTGTGTATTTCACACTACACGACTGATGGGTGATGGGGGGTCACACACGACACCATCTATCACCAACTGGAATCACAGGCGAGCTTCTCTGCTCTCCCAAACTACATTTATTTTGTTGTTGTTTTTTACAAAAACAAACGTGAGAAGTGACGAGGGGTTTAATGATACCACGTCCAAAAATACACGTCAACAAATAGCGAAAGATCAAAGTTTGTGTGCTGATGTGCAGCGTAAAATGAAGGAGGAAAATTAAATGAATCTGAGTGGATTTGGCAACACGAACAGTATGGATTGTTCTATAGTGAGCTGTAGGTTACTTAATATTGTTTGCAATGCAGCGTGGGTGTTTTGTAGAGAACGATCAGGTCAAAAATACTGTAAAACGTGTGTGTGTGTGCTGATGTATTCTGATATAAACTATATTACACCCCTGTACCACCTGTTTACACTCCTCTCCTGCGTTTCTCCTCACACCGTATCTCACGTTCTCATTGGTTGTTCGACACAGCACTCACTGCCAGTCACACAACTCAGATTCAGATATTTGACATGCTAGATATCTCTGCTGCTCGGATGGAGTTGTTGAGTAGTTCACACAGTGATTGAGAGCCGAGTTTTGATCGCCGAGCGAACACCGAGTTGCTCCCGAGCCGGCAAATCTAGCGCCGACCAGCCGCCGAGTGAAAATCAGGGCAAAGATGATGTAGTGTGAAGGTGTTTTAGATCTGCAGGTTCGGGGGATTCAGGTGATGAAGTTTGCAGTGCATTGTGGGGTTTGTGTGTATAATAACACATATAATCCAACATTATTGGCACCCCTGGTAAAGATGAGTACAACAGTTAGCATTATTTTTCTTTAAAGCACATAATTTCTGTTATATTATTGATTTATTTCAGCAAATGTTGTGGCTGAAACACGTACATTCAGTATTTAGACGGGGCGTCCACATACTTTTGGCTGTTTAGTGTATTTATTGCAAACACATTGATGTTTCTAACAGTTTTTTATTTATTTATCCAGGTGAGAGAAAAGCGTCAGAAGAGTCTGCTGTTCCAGCGCTGGGAACTGGGACTGATAAACAACAAGGATGATCAAGACTGATCACACATCAAACACCTCAAACACCCACCATAAACACCCACCTTAAACACCCACCTCAAACACCCACCATAAACACCCACCTTAAACACCCACCTTAAACACCCACCACACACCTCACTCACCATAAACATCCACCTTAAATACACACCTCACCCACCATAAACACTCACCATAAACATCCACCTTAAACACCCACCTCACACCTCACCCACCATAAACACTCACCATAAACATCCACCTTAAACACCCACCACACACCTCACCCACCATAAACACTCACCATAAACATCCACCTTAAACACCCACCTCACACCTCACTCACCATAAACACCAACCTTAAATACACACCTCACTCACCATAAACACTCACCATAAACACCCACCTTAAATACACACCTCACTCACCATAAACACTCACCATAAACACCCACCTTAAACACCCACCTCACACCTCACCCACCATAAACACTCACCATAAACACCCACCTCACACCTCACTCACCTTAAACACCCACCATAAACACTCACCATAAACACCCACCTCACACCTCACTCACCTTAAACACCCACCTTAAACACCCACCTTAAACACCCACCTCACACCTCACTCACCATAAACATCCACCTTAAATACACACCTCACTCACCTTAAACATCCACCTTAAACACCCACCTTAAATACACACCTCACTCACCTTAAACATCCACCTTAAACACCCACCTTAAACACCCACCTCACACCTCACTCACCTTAAACACCCACCTTAAACACCCACCCCTGTAATCCTGATGTAAGAATACACATCTGAATAACCCCGGACGTTGGTCAGTGTTACAGTGTTTTGTTGTGTTCAGTAGGTGACGCTGTGTTAATTCTTTATCTTATACACTGACGGGTAACATCACGCCGTCTGTTCACTGTAGGTTTAGCTAACGCTACGTCATCTATACGCTTCTGTCCTCATCTCAGTTATTTCTGTTTAGCGAGCGCACTGCAGCTCAGAACAGCGTTTGTGATGAAGAGTGTTTGTGAGGCCGGAACAGCAGCAGCCACTTTGAATACGGTTCAGTTTTGCATGTCGAGTTAAAATTTGGTTTGTAGCAAAAGCAAAAAATAGACGTTTGCTACAAAGCAGCGAAAGCTAACCGGACCGGTGGAAGCTAATGCTCAGGGTTATTATAGTTATATAATTATATACAACCAAAACATGACAAATACATAAATCAACTAAAATATACATTCAACACAAACTAAACGTAAAAAAAAAATATTTCATTTCATGTCTAAAGTGTTTTTATATTTTAGCTGTTTTTTCACATCGTCCTGTACCTGCACCGAGCCAAAACTACCGGATGCTCTGCTGTTATATTATTATTATATTCTGTTAGAATTTCAATAAGAATGTTTTTGATTGAATTGTTGTTTGATGTTTTATACGACGTTACTCTGTAAGATTCTATAAAATAATTTAATATTTATACTGTGATTCTGTTTTATTTTTATCATTTTCTACACGTCACTATAGAATTTTTATTAATTTATTTATTTTATTAATTGATTTGAATCCCCTTCTGGTGAATGTGGGTTTGATTTGAGTGAAACTGGTTGTACAGGACAGTGATGAGTGTAGAAACTCACAAGGATAAAAGAGTTTATTGTGATGAAAAACAGCGGTGCCACGCCCGCCTCGCTCTCACCCCGGAGCCTTTGAAGTACTAAACACAGAGTCCCGCCCGACCTCCTCTTCAACCACGACTCCATTTACATAGAGAGCAACAAACCAGAACGCACCAACTTACATCAACTTGCTTACAACAGCACCGCACCAACGGGTACTCAACACTCAAATCATCAAACACTCAACACTCAGATCATCACTCAACACTCAGATCATCAAACACTCAACACTCAGATCATCAAACACTCAACACTCAGATCACACAAATACTCAACACACATACAGAACACTCCGATCATCAAATACTAAACACTCAGATCACACAAATAATGAACACCTCCATTATAAGAACACACAAATACTAAAAACATTCAGATCACAAACACACAAATACTGAACACCTCCATCACCAAAAGCACAAACATATACTGAACACACACGTCTGAACATAATCCAGCACAATCAGCTATAAACACGTGGTTGATTTGTGATTAGCAGCACGTGCAGCAGAAGCAGTGTTTAATCACTAACACATCATCAGATTAATTACTGCTAATCACAATAAACACTAACATGAATCAGAAATCATGAAACAGTCTCATGTAAAAGTTTAAACACCCCTGATTTTGTTTTGCTGATTTTTTCTACAAAGAAAGTATTTTTAAATAAAAATGTGTTGAATTAAACTAAATGTGAGAGTTAATGTTTCTGGTTTGGGTTTGAGATGTTTTAAGCAACGTGGTATTTTAATTATTTTACAGTTTAATGATAATTTATTGATCCTCTGAGGGAAATGAACTCGTTACAGCAGGAGAAATACATGAAAACTACAGAAGATATTTTAGTCTCAGTAAATATAAAGTTTTTACTGTCGCATTTCTTTCAGGTGTGTTTAGTTTGTTTGAATCATCAGCTGAGATCAACTGTAATAAATCCAAAACTTTATATCATTAACATTTTTAACAGTTTATACACAGAATATCATAAAGCATGAAGCACAGAGCACAGGTAACTCACAGCACAGGTAACGTACAGCACAGGTAACTCACAGCACAGGTAACGTACAGCACAGGTAACGTACAGCACAGCACAGATAACGTACAGCACAGGTAACGTACAGCACAGGTAACGTACAGCACAGGTAACGTACAGCACAGGTAACTTACAGCACAGCACAGGTAACGTACAGCACAGGTAACGTACAGCACAGGTAACGTACAGCACAGGTAACTTATAGCACAGCACAGGTAACTCACAGCAAAGGTAACGTACAGCACAGGTAACGTACAGCACAGGTAACGTACAGCACAGGTAACTTACAGCACAGGTAACTTACAGCACAGCACAGGTAACTCACAGCACAGGTAACTTACAGCACAGGTAACTCACAGCACAGGTAACTTACAGCGTGTGTGATGAGTCTCAGGTGAGTTTTATGAGCTGAAGCTGGTGAGGATTGGGGTCACAGCGCCCTCTGGTGGACAGTAAGAAGTAACTACATGGCTGGACATTAGAAATCGACCGTGATGCAGAAGAACGTGTTTTATTTATCGGATGGACATGAGTTTATATCTCTAAACCTGCTGGATTACAGAGGAATTAATCTTAAATGAATGTTTTTGTGCAAAGAAGCAGCAGAGTGAAAATTAATCAGGTTAATAATGTAATATAAAGTCTGATATAAATCTGATCTCCAGTGAATCTCATGCTGATCTGCAGCCAGGGTTTCATATTCTAACATGATTGTATCGTCATGGCTTATAATCGCAGTATAAATCCGAATTTTACACCAAAATCATTAAAATAACACCAGATTTTACTGTATTCGCACAAAACATTGTGAAGGCTAGAAAATCACTGTAATTAACACCTTTAAATATAAACCACGATTCCTGATCCACCTGTAGTACTTATACCACTACTAGTACTACTAATACTAATAATACAACATGACTAACATGTTTATGTGTTAAAAGGAAGTAAAAGTAAAAAATTCCAGTTCAGAGCTGTGTGGATCATTATTTCCATAATCTGAACGAACCACCCAGACTAAACATTTACATTCTCTCTCAGGTACAGAACAGCTTCACACACACACACACACACACACACACACACACACACACACACACACACACACACACACACACACACACACACACACACCAGTACAAGACGTATTTTTCATGCTCTCATTATTGTGTTCTGTGTTCAGTGGTTGATGATGTCACGATGCAGTGGCTGATGATGTAATAATGCAGTGGTTGATGTCATGATGCAGTGGTTGTTGATGTAATAAGCTGTAACAGGGCGTGTCACATGCCTCACCACTGAACCTGTGAGAAATGGAAATGAACCCAGTTTGCAGGATCCTTGACCAGGTTAAAACAAAACTGTCACTAAAAAGCCACAAACAAAACGAGGTGAAGAAGAAATAAAAGCAGCGACTAAAGTAACGGAAACAAAATAAGAAATAATAAACATAAAAACATCTGCAGGCGCGACGGAGAGCGCGGACACATCAGGGACAGAGCAGAACTCAGAACCGGGCATCACGACACAAACACTGATCAGAGCTCCTGGAGCATCCAACAAGTTCTGAGAACAATAATAAAGAGATGAAACACAGAACAAACCGAGACGACAATAAACTGAGTGAGAGCGGCGCTCCGTCCACTGGTGCAGCTCATGGTTAGTGTGGATCCAAATGTATGGCCCCGCCCCTGGAGCCCAACCTCAGGATGAATTAACACAGTGTACAGAACAGAATAATGTCAATCATCTTCACCTCAACACCCCCTCTATTGGTCATACACGGCATGGCACATAGGCATGATTCTGTAAATCGTGCTCCCCACCCATCTCCATGTTACAGGTTATATAATGCAGACGCATTGTTTATAGTTTTTATTATTTTACACTAATTCTACATTTATTATATTTAAAAACAAATTTCTATATAAAATTACTGACATTAAATACAGAACAAACACCACTGAGAGAAAATATAAAGAATAAAATATATCATGAGAACTCGGTGAGAAATAAAGAATAATGAGAATATTTACATACAGAGGGAGTCAAAAGTCTGTGGCCACCTAGTAAAAATACTGTTACATACAAACAACAATGTAAAACAATATCAGAGACTTTCAGTCTGCACAGTGTATGTGTGTGTATATGGGTATGAGCGTGTGTGTATGTTTGTGTGTGTGTCTTTATTTGTGTGTGTGTGTGTGTGTGTGTGTGTGTGTGCGTGTGTGTGAATGTGTGTATATGTGTAATTGTAAGTGTATATGTGTGTATGTATGTGTGTGATAGTGAGAGTATGTGTGTGTGTATGTACAGTGTATCACAAAAGTGAGTACACCCCTCACATTTCTGCAGATATTTAAGTATATCTTTTCATGGGACAACACTGACAAAATGACACTTTGACACAATGAAAAGTAGTCTGTGTGCAGCTTATATAACAGTGTAAATTTATTCTTCCCTCAAAATAACTCAATATACAGCCATTAATGTCTAAACCACCGGCAACAAAAGTGAGTACACCCCTTAGTGAAAGTTCCTGAAGTGTCAATATTTTGTGTGGCCACCATTATTTCCCAGAACTGCCTTAACTCTCCTGGGCATGGAGTTTACCAGAGCTTCACAGGTTGCCACTGGAATGCTTTTCCATGACGACATCACGGAGCTGGCGGATATTCGAGACTTTGCGCTCCTCCACCTTCCGCTTGAGGATGCCCCAAAGATGTTCTATTGGGTTTAGGTCTGGAGACATGCTTGGCCAGTCCATCACCTTTACCCTCAGCCTCTTCAATAAAGCAGTGGTCGTCTTAGAGGTGTGTTTGGGGTCATTATCATGCTGGAACACTGCCCTGCGACCCAGTTTCCGGAGGGAGGGGATCATGCTCTGCTTCAGTATTTCACAGTACATATTGGAGTTCAAGTGTCCCTCTATGAAATGTAACTCCCCAACACCTGCTGCACTCATGCAGCCCCAGACCATGGCATTCCCACCACCATGCTTGACTGTAGGCATGACACACTTACCTTTGTACTCCTCACCTGATTGCCGCCACACATGCTTGAGACCATCTGAACCAAACAAATTAATCTTGGTCTCATCAGACCATAGGACATGGTTCCAGTAATCCATGTCCTTTGTTGACATGTCTTCAGCAAACTGTTTGCGGGCTTTCTTGTGTAGAGACTTCAGAAGAGGCTTCCTTCTGGGGTGACAGCCATGCAGACCAATTTGATGTAGTGTGCGGCGTATGGTCTGAGCACTGACAGGCTGACCCCCCACCTTTTCAATCTCTGCAGCAATGCTGACAGCACTCCTGCGCCTATCTTTCAAAGACAGCAGTTGGATGTGACGCTGAGCACGTGCACTCAGCTTCTTTGGACGACCAACGCGAGGTCTGTTCTGAGTGGACCCTGCTCTTTTAAAACGCTGGATGATCTTGGCCACTGTGCTGCAGCTCAGTTTCAGGTTGTTGGCAATCTTCTTGTAGCCTTGGCCATCTTCATGTAGCGCAACAATTCGTCTTTTAAGAGCCTCAGAGAGTTCTTTGCCATGAGGTGCCATGTTGGAACTTTCAGTGACCAGTATGAGAGAGTGTGAGAGCTGTACTACTAAATTGAACACACCTGCTCCCTATGCACACCTGAGACCTAGTAACACTAACGAGTCACATGACATTTTGGAGGGAAAATGACAAGCAGTGCTCAATTTGGACATTTAGGGGTGTAGTCTCTTAGGGGTCATTAATGGCTGTATATTGAGTTATTTTGAGGGAAGGATAAATTTACACTGTTATATAAGCTGCACACAGACTACTTTTCATTGTGTCAAAGTGTCATTTTGTCAGTGTTGTCCCATGAAAAGATATACTTAAATATCTGCAGAAATGTGAGGGGTGTACTCACTTTTGTGATACACTGTACATGTTTGTGTGTGTGTGTGTGTGTGTATAAGCGTGTGTTTATGTACGTTTGTTTGTGTGTGTAAGTGTATGTGTGTGTGTGTTTGTGTGTATAAGTGTGTGTTTGTATGAGTGTGTGTGTGTGTATGTACATGTTTGTGTGTATAAGTGTGTGTATGTGTATGTATATGTACATGTTTGTTTGTGTGTGCATGTGTGTGTGTGTGTGTTTATGAATGTGTGTGTGTATATGTGTATGAGTGTGTGTGTGTGTGTGTGTGTGTTGAACTGACACCTAAACAGAAAGTAACTCTGAGCTGAAGATGCAAACCAGTGTGCAGGCGCGCGCCTGATCCTCTAGCTCCGCCCCCTCAGGTGTGCTGTACCTGTGCAGGTGCTCTGGCTCCACCTGGTGGCAGTGGGAGGGAGGTGCAGGTAAGTCAGTAGCTGCAGGTTGGTTGGGTGAAGGTGGTGAGGGGGTGGTCGTACACGGGCTCCACCATGATGCCCTGCAGGTGAGTTACAGGTCATTACAGATCAGTAAAGGAACAGCACACAGCCAAAAGTATGTGGACACGCCTCTCACGCTTTACATCATTTATTTTTGGTCCTGTTATGACGCCCTCTACAGGCTGGATTCCAGTGTTTACAGAAAGACTCTGGACCCACCACAACCCTGACCCTGAAGGTTAAACAAATGTATGTTATATGATAAATAAAATGACTCAACTACACTTCACGTCTGTTAGAGTGTTTGAAGTTTGGCATGTTCTCTAAGTGGGTCTCATCCAGGTGCTCCTGTTTTCATTCTGCTTCTCAGAAACATGCGGAGGGTGGATTGGCTCCCTGTCCCAGACATATTTCTGTCCACTGTTCATCTACAAACCTGCTGCCAAACGTTATAAAATGAAGTGTGTTGGTGGATGATGTGAGATGTTGGTGTTGGTGTTTGATGTTCAGGCGTCCACGTTATTATGACCAGGAGATAAAAACAAGATCTGAGGTTTTGAGTCTCCCACACCACAGTGACATCAATCACTTTAAAACAGAAGAAATCTGGTAGAACCTGGAACCTTCTAGAGTTCCATCCAGCCAGATCAGGCATCCAAGCAAAGAGGACCTTAGTCAGGGAGGTGAGAAGGAACCCAGAACTCTAAAGAAGACAACCATCTCTCAGCCTCCATAAATCAGTGAGGTTGTTGGTGGATGAGATATTAACGTTCATGTTGGTGTGATGTTCAGGCGTCCACGTTCTTATGACCATGACTAGTGGGTAGAGGGTGTAGGGCGTGAACTTGGACCAGTACTGGACTCTGAGGTGTAGATGTGTGGACTGAGATATGTGCTGGTATTTACCTTCGGGGTGACGCCGACCCTCTGGAGTGTGAGATCTAAAAAAACAAAATCAAATTAATGATCAGAATTCTATCAAATTCTTATTACTGGTTGGATATGAAGCCACACGTGTCCACACCACCACCTGGTCAGAAAGATGACCACATGCAGGACACACCAAGCATAAGTCAAGTACATTTTATTTATATAGCACTTTTTACAATAGACATTGTCTAAACGCAACTCTACAGAATCCAGGACCAACAGACCAAAACCCCTGATGAACAAGCCGAGGGCGACAGTGGCCGGAAAAAAACCCTTAAAATTACAGGAACGGGGCGTCAAGGTGTTGCGGCAGGATATTCCACTAGTGCTGGGATTCTGGACTCTCCACTAGTGCTGGGATTCTGGACAGAATCCTCAGATGGGCGCCCCCTAGCGGCAGTACAGACGGTGCAACAGACAAAATCAGCCGCTAGTCTAGACTAAGAAGTGGGCGGGGTCTTGGGCGCTGTGTAAGGACGCTGGTTAATGTAAGTGGAGGAACGTGGAGGTCAGCGCGTGACTCTCCGTGAGCGAGACCGACCTCACGTGCCAATCCACCGAAGTACAGGTGAATAAGAAGGTGCCAGAGGGAGGGAGGGCGTGTCAGGAGGATATACCCTCCTCATACACCATCAGAGTCTCCAGCAGAGGAAGAGGAACCGGCTACGACTAAACTGGATGAAAAAGAAAGAACATGAAGGACGTGACTGTAGCATCACTTACCGATGATGTGATCTCTGGAATGAACCTGATGCCAAAACCGGTCCTGTTCCCTGCACACACACACTCACTGTTAATCTCACACACACACACACACACACACACACACAAGTGGGCGTGTCCCAAATCACACACCATGCTGTTCTTACCTTCTCCTTTTTTTCTCGGCTGCTGCTTCAGCTTTAAAAACAAAAACACAGAATGAATGAATCAAGTTCAGATTAAAAGTTCAGCTCCGTCATGAGGAGACACCAGAGTTCCGATCACGCACCGTATCTGTGAACACCGACGCCCAGTATAACCAGCACCAGGAGGAACAGGAGCGCAGCTGAGATGGAACCCACCACCAGCGGCAGGTCCGGAACCCCCCCGCCTGTACAGAACAGAACCAGTAACAGATCAGACGGAGCGTTTAAACCGGGCGGGGCGGGTTGAAGCTCTGGTTCGAGGGTTACCTCTGTTGGGCGGGGTGTCGTCTGTGAGTACGATGGGGGCGCTGTGTTCCGAATGCGCCCACTCTTCACCCAGCAGCACGCTGTACCGACACTCGTACCTGCCCCCTCTCCTCAGCTGCCCCGGCACAGAGAACTGAGCGCTGTGCTGAGTCAGGGGGGCGCGGCGTTCCTCCAGGGTTGATCCGGAACCTTGGTGGAAGAGGGTGAAGTGGGCGCCGGGGTAGGACGGAGACCCGGTGCACACTAACGTCCCCTCAGCACCCGGGGACAACCGAGGAGCAGGAAGCTCCACTATGGAGCAAAAGAAAGAGAAACATCAGAGAGACATCCGGACCAGAGAGAAGAGACATGTGGGACGCCCAACAAGATCAGCTCAGGTGTCCACATACTTTTGGACATAAGTGTAAAAAGTGAAATCAATATTTTTTCATTTTATTAAATTTTTTTAGATGTTGGACACAAAAGAGACACACAGGAGAGACACTTCTCAGTAGAGACCTTGGACAGAGACACATGGGAGAGACAACAGCAAACAAACACAAAAATAATAAGTATTAAGGCATCAGTGAGACACCATTGAGACACGAGTGGGACACTAGAGACACCAGTGAGACACAAGTGGGACCCTAGTGAGACACTAGTGAGACAGCAGTGAGACACCACAGAGACACCAGTGATAAACTAAAGAGACACCAGTGGGACACTAGAGAAACCCAGTGAGACACCAGTCAAACACTACAGAGACATCAGTGAGACAATAGAGAGACACCAGTAGGACACCAGTGAGACACTAAAGTGAGACACAAGACACCAGTGGGACACTAGAGAGAGACACTAGACACCAGTGAGACAACAGTGAGACACTAGAGTGAGACAGCAGTGAGACAGCAGTGAGACAGGTACAGTCACGAGACGTCAGGCAGTAAATCTTCTTCTGATCTAGTAAGAAACAGGACACCAGTGAGACACTAGAGAGACACTAAAGAGAAAAAACAGTGAGACAGCAGTGAGACACTAGAGACCACAAGTGAGACACTAGACACCAGTGAGACACCAGTGGGACACCAGTGAGACAGCAGTGAGACAGCAGTGAGACAGGTACAGTCATGAGACATCAGGCAGTAAATCTTCTTCTGATCTAGTTAGAATCAGGACACCAGAGAGAGAGAGACAGGAGGAATGTTTACCTGTGATGTTGATGGAGACAGGTGAGCTGGGGGCGGAGTCCTGAGGTCCATCTGTAAGTGCTGATTGGTAGAGGCAGGTGTACACACCCCCGTCAGTCCAGCCCACCGGACCCACCCTGAACCGGGGGTCATCAGACTGACCGACTACCTGCTCACCGCTCTCGTGTTTCCACGGACGCCTCCGGAGAACGAACCGAACGCCGGCGTGAGCGGGCGGGGCCCGGCACAAAAACTCCAGCACCTGACCAGGCTGAACCAGCTCAGCAGGGGGCGTGACTGAGAGATGAGGAGGAGAAAGGGGCGTGGCCGTACCTGCAGTGAGACGGATGTAGAGTTAGAAAACACGGCAATGCAGATGATTCAGTGTCTGTGTTACCAGCGCTTTATTCTGGTCAGGGTCACAGTGGGTTTGATTCACTGGGTGAAAAACAGGAAACACGCTGGACAGGTTGCCAGGGTTAGGGGCCTCACTCAGGGGCCCAATTGTGGCAACTTGAACCAGCAACCCTCTTATTACTAGTCCACAAACCCTGGGTGGAGATGGGAAACCTTCTCTAACTGACCATCACATCATATTACTCACTCACATCCTGGAGTAACGTACAGCAGCCAATCCACCTTCTGCATGTGTTTAGACTCCACACTGAAAGCGAGGTTGGAACTGAAAGCGAGGTTGGAACCTGGTTCCATGGAGTAAATCACCATCCACACAGAGTAGAGAGCTGCAGCAGTGCAGTGATGAGCAGCTACAGTAATGATCTAATATTACATAAACACCAGCTGATCAGAAGTATGTGGACGCCTGCTGTAACTCACACACAACCTGAACATCATCATCACTTATCAGGGTCCTGGTCAGGGTCACAGTGGGTCAGGTTCACAGAGCACCAATCCATCACATGGCTTCGGCCACCCCTTCCAACAAAGCTGATCATGTCTGTGTAGATGCCTGGCCAGTTGATAGAACGGCTGAGATTCAAACACAGTTTGAGCAGTTAAGGGGTTAAGGGCCTTGCTCAGGGGCCCAACAGTGGCAACTTGGCAACGGTGGGACTTGAAGCAGCAACTTTCTAATTACTAGTCTAGTACCTTGTCCAGGTAAACATGGAGGAGAGGGTCTGCAAATGAAAGACAGACAGAAAGACAGACAGAAGCTCTTCTAGTGAGAGTTGGTGAGAACAGGAACAGAATCAGAGATGAGACGATCACTGATTTTAAGCAGTCACACCCCTCCAGATGTGTGTGTGTGAGTGTGTGTGTGTGTGTGTGTGTGTGAGTGTGTGTGTGTGTGTGTGTGTGTGTGTGAGTGTGTGTGTGTGTGTGTGTGTGTGAGTGAGTGTGTGTGTGTGTGTGTGTGTGAGTGTGTGTGTGTGTGTGTGTGTGTGAGTGTGTGTGTGTGTGTGTGTGTGTGTGAGTGAGTGTGTGTGTGTGTGTGTGAGTGTGTGTGTGTGTGTGTGTGTGAGTGTGTGAGTGTGTGTTGTGTGTGTGTGTGTGTGTGTGTGTGAGTGTGTGTGTGTGTGTGTGTGTGTGTGTGTGAGTGTGTGTGTGTGAGTGTGTGTGTGTGTGTGTGTGTGTGTGTGAGTGTGTGTGTGTGTGTGTGTGTGTGTGTGTGAGTGTGTGTGTGTGTGTGTGTGTGAGTGTGTGTGTGTGTGTGTGTGTGTGTGTGTGTGTGTGTGTGTGTGTGTGTGTGTGTGAGTGTGTGTGTGTGTGTGTGTGTGTGAGTGTGTGTGTGTGAGTGTGTGTGTGTGTGTGTGTGTGAGTGAGTGTGTGTGTGTGTGTTCGCAAAGCTATTAATCTGGGGACATTGACCTGTTTACACACCAATAAGGTGGGGACTTGTAACATGGTGGGGACCTAAAATCGAGTCCCCACAAAACTAAGCATTGTAACATGTATATCTGAGTGAGATAGACCCGCCGACCAAATTTCTGAGTAGTCCCCAAAATTGACACATACATGGGAATAGTGTGTGTGAGTGTGTGTGGGATTTTGACTCAGATGTGTACACGCCCCCTCTGGCCAAAGACTGTAAACGAATCTCGCTTACACACTTGATGACGTAGTACAGCAATTCTCAACTCCGATTGGTTGAAACGGCGCAGACGATCCTAAACTCTGATTGGTTGAAGTGGTAGAAATAACCGGGACCTTTAATTAGGTAACCTGTTGCGGCTTTAATCCAGTAAATTAGCACAGCACCCAAAGATAATGTGAGTTAACTTTCTACAGTTGATGAAATGTTATAAATGTTATACCAGTAAAATGTTATTAAATAAACTGTGTTAAAGAAAAAACTCCTTATAGTTCTGTAATCTTAAAAGTATTGTTTTCATAGCAATATTTTAGCTAGTGATAGTTCGGTAGCAATTATTCTACCTTGTTAGCTAGCTCTGACCTGTGAAATACATTGATTCCTTTAAGGTGAACAGAACAAATTATAAACCTAAATAAGACTTAGTCTTGATGAAAGAATGGGTTATTTTATTGCGCTTTTCATCCCTAAATAAGGCCGGGGAGCGTTTACAGTGTCGGACTTCACTAAAGTTTGTACTAGAATATAGAGAACAGCGGATTCATTCAGAGGAAAGTAAAAGAAGACGAATTTACCACAACAAAGGATTTATGTTCGACTTCATCTGGCACGGAAAATTCTACACGTAAGTATGCATTTATAATTCTTTTATTCATGTGTTTGGTCTATATGGTTTCAGGTGTTACGTTTTTAAATGTCCGGAAAGTTCTTTAAATCGCTGCGCTTCTGTAACAGACAGTTTAAGAAGAAATCTGGTGGATTTAAAGGATTTTAAACCTGTAACTCATGTACAGTGTGAGAAATCTAACGTATATATCTCAGTATAGGTGTTTACAGCGCGATGTTTACAGGCGATTCACCGAATCTCTGTTTTTATTTAAAAAAATGATTTGGTTAGCCTTTATTATGTGACTTTTTAGTCTTGTTGAGTATTTTTGTATAGCTGTGTATATGTGTATAGCTTTTATCTGACTCCTGATTTTGTTGGGCATGTTAGTGCACCAGAGCATCCTTACCTTTCACTGTATCAGGAACACCTGCACATTCACATGTAATGTATAGACAAACGTATTGGGACACCCTTTCTAATGTGAAAGTCATGTGTTTAAGACACAACAACTGCTAACAGGTGTATTAAATTATTATATAATGAAAATTTGGTTTTTAAATTTCCAGCAACAGTTTAGGGAAGGTCATTTCATGTTCCAGCATGACTGTATATGCAGCCCCTGTCCACAGAGAAGTCCTCTGACCTCAGCCCCACTGAACAGCTTTGGTATGAACTGGAGCATCAGTTGAGGCTTTCTTGACCAACATCAGTGCTCTTTTGACTGAATAGGCACAAATTCCCATAGACATATTTTGAACTGTGGTTCTTAGAAAAGTGGTGGCTGCTATATCTAAAAGGCTCACAGATATAGGTCACTGTCTGTTTTAATTTTATTTTTATGGAATGTCCAACCAACTCATGGTCAGGTGTACAAATACTTTTCGCTTTATAGTTTGGTATTAGTCATGTGGCAACAGCCCTCTATAAAAGTGATTCAGCAGTTGAAACATGAAACATACCTACATAGCTTTAGTACCATTATGATTCTCTAATTCTGTTTGCCATGCATGTCCTGAGTTGTGTTATACAGCAGATTTACACTGTGCTTTGTAGTTATTCTTTAGTTTACTTGTTTCTATTTAACAAACTATTGTTGTCCTTAACTAAATGCATGATCATCTTTAGTAATTCTGTATAGTTTAGGAGAATTTATATAATGTTTATTTTTATTCTTAATTACTTCTTAATTGTACAACAAAAATATAATTTTCTGTCACTTAATAACTGTCTGTTTGTTCAACTTCAGTATTGATGCTGCAAGGGATGATGGCACTCTTGGCAGACTGGTTAACGATGACCACATTAACCCCAACTGCAAAATGAGGAGAATCATTGTGGAAGGAAGACCCCATTTGTGCCTTTTTGCTTTACGAGACACACCACCCGGAGAGGAGATCTCATATAATTATGGAGATGCTGATTGTCCCTGGAGGAGTAAAGTAAGGGTGTTACTTCTTGTAACAATAGTGAATATTTAGATGTAAAATGGTGAATGTAGTTTTACCACATCACTTACGTCATGTAAATTGAACGTTGGGATTATTAAACAATATACTGAGTTTATGTACGGTAGACTGTCTTGGGATAATCATAGCAGTGTCAGTTATTTACTACATGGCACTGCATGGCACATACATGATGTTTTACTACCAGGTTTTCCCTTATTCTTTTAAGTTTATTAGTGACTGTTTTGCTTATTTCAGGTGACAAAAAGTGGCGTGGAAGTCGACACTAAGTGTCTGGAGCCAGAACGTGCATCTGAGGATAATCCCCATAGCACCCAGCACATACAGGATGAGCCAACTTTCTCCACAAAGGTACCAACAGGCTTTTTTAATGTATTTTTAACATGGTAAACGTCAGGTCCCCACAATGTGGTATGAATGTTACCAGTGTTTGCAGAGGAGTGATTGTAACTCATGAGTCAAGTGGTGAGTCCCCACATTGTTTTAACCTGAAAACTTTACACTAAGTCCCCACAAGATGCTTACTTTAAATATTAGGGGTTTTATTCTAAAACACTTTTCTTTTTTAATGTGTATGAACATAAAATTCATCCTACAGTTATAAATTATCCAGCTTAGTGTTACTATGCCAACATACTTTTACTTTTAAGTTTATTAGTGACTGTTTTGCTTATTTCAGGTGACAAAAAGTGGCGTGGAAGTCGACACTAAGTGTCTGGAGCCAGAACGTGCATCTGAGGATAATCCCCATTGCACCCAGCACATACAGGATGAGCCAACTTTCTCCACAAAGGTACCAACATGCTTTTTTAATGTATTTTTAACATAGTAAACGTCAGGTCCCCACAATGTGGTATAAATTTCACCAGTGTTTGCACAGGAGTGATTGTAACTCAAGTGGCGAGTCCCCACATTGTTTTAACCTGAAAACTTTACACTAAGTCCCCACATTGTTTTAACCTGAAAACTTTACACTAAGTCCCCACAAGATGCTTACTTTAAATTTTAGGGTTTTTATTCTAAAACACGTTTCTTTTTTATTGCGTATGAACCTAAAATGCTTTCTACAGTTATAAATTATCCAGCTTAGTGTTACTATGCCAACATACTTTTACTTTTAAGTTTATTAGTGACTGTTTTGCTTATTTCAGGTGACAAAAAGTGGCGTGGAAGTCGACACTAAGTGTCTGGAGCCAGAACGTGCGTCTGAGGATAATCCCCATTGCACCCAGCACATACAGGATGAGCCAACTTTCTCCACAAAGGTACCAACATGCTTTTTTAATGTATTTTTAACATAGTAAACGTCAGGTCCCCACAATGTGGTATAAATTTCACCAGTGTTTGCACAGGAGTGATTGTAACTGGTGAGTCCCCACATTGTTTTAACCTGAAAACTTTACACTAAGTCCCCACAAGATGCTTACTTTAAATTTTAGGGTTTTTATTCTAAAACACTTTTCTTTTTTATTGTGTATGAACCTAAAATGCTTTCTACAGTTATAAATTATCCAGCTTAGTGTTACTATGCCAACATACTTTTACTTTTAAGTTTATTAGTGACTGTTTTGCTTATTTCAGGTGACAAAAAGTGGCGTGGAAGTCGACACTAAGTGTCTGGAGCCAGAACGTGCGTCTGAGGATAATCCCCATTGCACCCAGCACATACAGGATGAGCCAACTTTCTCCACAAAGGTACCAACATGCTTTTTACATGTATTTTTAACATAGTAAACGTCAGGTCCCCACAATGTGGTATAAATTTCACCAGTGTTTGCACAGGAGTGATTGTAACTCATGAGTCAAGTGGCGAGTCCCCACATTGTTTTAACCTGAAAACTTTACACTAAGTCCCCACATTGTTTTAACCTGAAAACTTTACACTAAGTCCCCACAAGATGCTTACTTTAAATTTTAGGGTTTTTATTCTAAAACACTTTTCTTTTTTATTGTGTATGAACCTAAAATGCTTTCTACAGTTATAAATTATCCAGCTTAGTGTTACTATGCCAACATACTTTTACTTTTAAGTTTATTAGTGACTGTTTTGCTTATTTCAGGTGACAAAAAGTGGCGTGGAAGTCGACACTAAGTGTCTGGAGCCAGAACGTGCGTCTGAGGATAATCCCCATTGCACCCAGCACATACAGGATGAGCCAACTTTCTCCAAAAAGGTACCAACATGCTTTTTTACATGTATTTTTAACATAGTAAACGTCAGGTCCCCACAATGTGGTATAAATTTCACCAGTGTTTGCACAGGAGTGATTGTAACTCATGAGTCAAGTGGCGAGTCCCCACATTGTTTTAACCTGAAAACTTTACACTAAGTCCCCACAAGATGCTTACTTTAAATATTAGGGGTTTTATTCTAAAACAATTTTCTTTTTTATTGTGTATGAACTTAAAATGCTTTCTACAGTTATAAATTATCCAGCTTAGTGTTACTATGCCAACATACTTTTACTTTTAAGTTTATTAGTGACTGTTTTGCTTATTTCAGGTGACAAAAAGTGGCGTGGAAGTCGACACTAAGTGTCTGGAGCCAGAACGTGCGTCTGAGGATAATCCCCATTGCACCCAGCACATACAGGATGAGCCAACTTTCTCCAAAAAGGTACCAACATGCTTTTTACATGTATTTTTTAACATGGTAAACGTCAGGTCCCCACAATGTGGTATGAATGTTACCAGTGTTTGCACATTTTCACATGACTGTATGTATGTGTGTGTATATATAAATTGCAGTCCAACACCATTAACCTGACAAATCAATGTTTTTAGTAGAAATGCTATTTCTACATAGCAAATAATTTACTTGAAAGTGTAGTAGAGTAATGAAACCAAAACAAACCCAACAATTAGGCTCATTCTGAGTAATCAAAGCATTGATTGAAAGGGGGTTGTTCAAAATAATAGCAGTGAGGAGTTCAATTGGTGAAGTCATTCATTCTGCAGAAGATCGGGTGTCAATTTTGGCCCTTATTTAAGGTAGGAGGGGGGCAAATGTTGCAGATGTTGGTCATAGCGCATTTCCTTCTGAAATACTGGGTAAAATGGGTTGTTCCACACATTGTTCTGATGAACAGCGTACTTTGATTAAAAAGTTGATTGTAGAGGGAAAAAACATACAGAGAAGTGCAGCAAATTATCGGCTGCTCAGCTAAAATGATCTCAAATGCCTTGAAGTGAAAACCAAAACCTGAAAGATGCAGAAGGAAGCGTGGAACTACTGTTAGAATGGATTGAAGAATAGCCAGAATGGCAAATACTCAGCCAATGATCACCTCCAGAAAGATCAAGGGAAATCTGTTACCAGTGAGTACAGATAAGCGAAGCCAATTTACCAGCAAGAACAGTGCATTTGCATTTATGGAAATAAAAGTTATTATAATGATTTTGTGCTTTATTCACTTTTTTAAAATCACTGCTATTTTTTTGAACACCACTGTACATAAGTCATGTGAAAAAGTTAGGACACCTCGTAACAACTTTTGTCTTTTTGACATATTTAAACAAATGGACCTTTGAGCTTCATTTGAACAGTATTGAGAGATGGAGCTTATTTTGTAAAATGTAATGAACAAAAATGAAAATTGATTGTGAGGAAAAAGTTAAGACACACTATGTTGTAATAGCTGGTATTTCCTCTGGAAATAATCTCAATTAGATGTTTCCTATAACCATCTACCGTCTCTGACATCGACTGGGAGGAAGTTTTTCCCTCCATGCAGAATTTCTTCAGCTGTGTGAGGTTTGAGGTTTTTTTTGCATGCACAGCTGATTTCAAGTCATTTAAATTTTTGGCATTTAGCAGATGCTCTTATCCAGAGCGACTTACAGAAGTGTTTCCATAGTAAACATTACCTTACTCTAGTTTAAGTAAAACAACAGTACAACAACACATCTGCTAAAGCCCTGTTAAAACCAAAATATTTTTTTTAAGAAATGAATGAGAGCGTTGGTAAGTAAGTACAAGTCAGATTAAGAGTTTAGTAAAGATGTGATGACGGTTTTTAATCATTTTTTAAAGACAGCAAGAGACTCAGATGTTCGGACAGATAGAGGAAGTTCATTCCACCACTTGGGTGACAGTACAGAGAAGAGCCTTGATGCTCGTCTTCCTCTAGTCCTGGGTGGAGGATCAAGTGAGACCAGTGGCTCAGAGAATGCGCAGTACAGAGCCGGGTTTGATTAGACCATCCCACAGCATCTCAATAGGATTAAGATCCGGGCTTTGTTCTTCACTTGTAAATGAGGTTTTGAGATCGTTTTAAATCCCTTCCCAGACTCCTATGCATCTACAACCTTCTTTCTGGAGGCCTCAGAGAGCTCTTTAGATCGCACCATGGTGATAACACTCGCTTCAACAATCAAGAGCAAACCAAGCTAATGTCTGAAGTTTAAATAATACTTCAATGTCCTCTAATGATGGTCTAATCATTACAGCGGATGTGGTGCACCGGATTTTTGTTTATTACATTTTGCAAGTTGTGTTTAAAAGTCATTTTTTTCAGTTTTTTGTTTAATTATATAAGCTCCATCTCGCATTACTGTTCAAAAAAGTCAGTCAATGTATTTTATTTGCATTTTCCATGCTGTCCCAACTTTTTCTGATTTGGGGTTGTAGGTCACATTAAATGAGAGTTCTGAAATGATGGTCTAATATTTTTACATCCCAAAAACTTGCCATTATATGTATGTTTGTAGATGCTTTCCACTGTATGTCCCATAATTGCTTGGTTGGCCCAATAAGCCTACAAGCCTACTTTTTTCACTAGTGGATTTAAAATATGAAATATTTTGAAGTTCATATCTTCATTATTGCATTTGGTTTTTTTTTATCTGGGACTCAACAGGTGCCAGATGAAATCTTTGCTGGTGACCAGTATGATATGCATGAATCACAAGTGGAAATGAGCACTTTTCAGGTTAGATCAATTGTCATTTTTCTGATTATAAATTTACTGTAGTGATCCTTTACATTCAAGTGTTTACATTTAAAATATTTTTGTCTTTTATAGCTTGATAAGGTACGCAGCCTTGATGTCTGCGCCATCAGTAGTGTGGAATGCAGTGAAGACGAAGTTCCTGAGTCTTCATGTAGTATGAGGGGATCCAAAGGCAATCAGATCTCCTTAGGTGTGATAGTGCTGCAGGACGTGCAAACATGTAAATGTTTTCAGATGGAATTGTACACGCTTCTCTTTTTTCCACAAGAAGATCCATATTTTTCTGCATCATGGGTGTTAAAAATTTCGTCCTCGCTTTCCACGTATTTCCTTGATGTCTGCTCCATCAGTATGTTCCCGAGTCTTCATATAGTAGCTCAGATGAAAGTGCCTGCAGTCACACTAGCTCTGAGGTTAAAGGAACAGCCAAGACAATGGTGAAAGGATGTCCTTCACTCAGTCCTGTGGATGGTCAGTACTGTGCTGTGGATGCCAATGAATCTGAAGCTGTACCTGACCAGTCAAGCTCAGTTTTGGTCAAAGGAGTTTCACGGTCAACCAGTGAAGTAGGAGTGTATGACAAGAAACTGTACTGTTTGTTTTGCAGCAAACCACTATCAAAAATGGCAAGACATTTAGAGCAGGTTCATAGCAACGAGTCTGAAGTTGCAAAAGCTTTGAGTTTTCCAAAAGGTTCAACAGAAAGAAAAATCTTGCAAGAGCACCTTAGGAATAAAGGGAATTTTGCACATAATGCTGAGGTTGTACAGTCTGGAAAAGGTGACCTTGTATCTTGTAAGAAGCCCCAAAAAGATTGTGATTCCAATGATTTTATACATTGCTGCAAATGTCAAGCACTTTTTGCTATAAAGTTTCTCTGGTGTCATCTAAAACTTTGTAAGCTGGGCAAAAATGATCATTTTAATCCCGAACCAGGAAAGAACAGGGTGTTTTCACAAAGTGCATATATGGGACCTACACCTCCTGGAATATGACCTATGACAAGGTGGCAGTTGCCATCAAGTCAGACTTGTACATTACAATATTAGGAGAGCATTTTTACAAATCTGAGTGGGCTCAGATATTGGCAAACATGAATATATTTGACAGAAAATAAGAGAAGTTGAAAGATTGTTAATTGCAGCAAGAGAAGTTACTCTTTTGTGTAAAATTGAGGATTTTGTTGACCCAGCTAACTTTATGCATGTCATCACTGCTGTCAGAAAAGCCAGTGGTTATGATGAAGAAAAGTACACATTTCAACGACCATCCTTTGCACTGAAGCTGGGTCATAGCTTACAGAAGATTGTTTCTTTAGTCTCGTTTCAAGCGATGATGGATCGGGACAGTGTAAAAGAAGAAGATTGTTAATTTTAGCAATTAACTACAACCTCAGCATTATGTGCAAAATTCCCTTTATTCCTAAGGTGCTCTTGCAAGATTTTTCTTTCTGTTGAACCTTTTGGAAAACTCAAAGCTTTTGCAACTTCAGACTCGTTGCTATGAACCTGCTCTAAATGTCTTGCCATTTTTGATAGTGGTTTGCTGCAAAACAAACAGTACAGTTTCTTGTCATACACTCCTACTTCACTGGTTGACCGTGAAACTCCTTTGACCAAAATCAAGCTTGACTGGTCAGGTACAGCTTCAGATTCATTGGCATCCACAGCACAGGACTGACCATCCACAGGACTGAGTGAAGGACATCCTTTCACCATTGTCTTGGCTGTTCCTTTAACCTCAGAGCTAGTATGACTGCAGGCACTTTCATCTGAGCTACTATATGAAGACTCGGGAACATACTGATGGAGCAGACATCAAGGCTGCGTACCTTATCAAGAAGATTGCTTCTTTAGTCTAATTTCAAGCAATGATGGATCGGGACAGTGAAAAAGTGCAGAACTTTTCAGATATGTATGTGGCAAGATGGAGTGAAATGATATCATCACATGCTTTCCGGACACAGAGAGAAGTTAAGTGGAATGCACCACTTGTTCTACCTTTTACTAAAGATGTAAAAATACTACACTTGTATCTTGATCACAAGCAAGAAGAATACTTTTACCAACTATCAGTTGATGCTTCCTCCAAGAACTGGACACTTCTTGCAAAAATTACCCTGGCTCGGACCGTCCTTGTCAATCGCAGAAGATAGGGTGAGGTTTCAAAAATGCCTTTAGCAGCTCCGATGAAAGTGCCTGCAGTCATACTAGCTCTGAGGTTGAAGGAACAGCCAAGACAATGGTGAAAGGATGTCCTTCACTCAGTCTTATGGATGGTCAGTCTTGTGCTGTGGATTCCAATGAAGCTGTACCTGACCAGTCAGGCTCAGTTTTGTTCAAAGGAGTTTCACGGTCAACCAGTGAAGTAGGAGTGTATGACAAGAAACTGTACTGTTTGTTTTGCAGCAAACCACTATCAAAAATGGCAAGACATTTAGAGCAGGTTCATAGCAACGAGTCTGAAGTTGCAAAAGCTTTGAGTTTTCCAAAAGGTTCAACAGAAAGAAAAATCTTGCTAGAGCACCTTAGCAATAGAAAAGAGTAAAGGACATCCTTTCACCATTGTCTAGGCTGTTCCTTTAACAAAAATGCCTTAAGCATCATTTACCAACAGAAACTCAGATGACTTGCATGTAGATGATGCTCTTGCACTTTCAGAGCTTGAAAAGAAACTGCCATTATTTTACTCGACTGGAAGTACGTGGAAAGCGAGGACAAAATGTTCCAGTTCTTTTAACACCCATGATGCAGAAAAATATGGATCTTCTTGTGGAAAAAAGAGAAGCGTGTACAATTCCATCTGAAAACATTTACATGTTTGCACGTCCTGCAGCACTATCACAATAAAGTAGATCCGATTGCCTTTGTGAATTTGCAACAGAATGTGGAGCAAAGAATCCAAAGGCACTTTCATCGACAAAACTTCACAAAAACATAGAAACACTGTTCAAGTTCTGAACCTCAATTATACAGAATTGGATCAGCTGGCTGACTTTTTAGGGTATGATGTTAGGGTACATAGACAATATTACCGACTTCCTGAGGGCACTCTCCAGCTGGCTAAGATGAGCGAGATTTTGATGGCATTAGAGACTGAAAGACTTGGGGAGTTCAGTGGAAAAAACCTGGATGAAATTGACATTGACTCAAATGGTAAGTTGAGTAAAGTTCCTGTATTACTTGTAGGCAACTAGAATTGTAATGAATGATGAATGTATATGTTTACAGTTATTCTCTGTTGTTTTAACAGAAGCAGTACTTGTTCAGATTTGTCAAAGGATTTGTCCGGAACAGAGAGTGAATCTGATGGTGAGCTTTACTACTTAATGTTACATACCTAATGGGCACGGAGGCTAAGTGGGTAGCACTGTCGCCTCACAGCAAGAAGGTCCTGGGTTCGATCCCCAGGTTGGGCCGGTCCAAGTTCTTTCTGTGTGGAGTTTGCATGTTCTCCCCGTGTCTGTGTGGGTTTCCTCCGGGTGCTCTGGTTTCCTCCCACAGTCCAAAGACATACAAGTGAGGTGAATTGGAGACACTGAATTGTCCATGTGTTCGATATAACCTTGTGAACTGATGAATCTTGTGTAATGAGTAACTACCGTTCCTGTCATGAATGTAACCAAAGTGTAAAACATGACGTTATAATTTTAATACACAAACAAACCTAATGAGTCTTTGCAAAGTACTTACCCCCAGCTGTCAGTTTCCATTGTGACTGACAGTTTCAACTTTTACATTGATGTAAGATTGATTGTGTAGTTAACATACAAATTTATCAGTAGACCTTTTAGATGGAAACATAATTATGATACAAAAAGCATATTAAAACACACAAATGTCATTTCCAAAACCATGCTCCACATTCTGTTGCAAATTTCCCCTAGGTGTGATAGTGCTGCAGGACGTGCAAACATGTAAATGTTTTTGGATGGAATTGTACACTTTTCTTTTTTTTTTTCCACAAGAATATCTATATTTGGCTGCACCATAAAAGAACTGGAACCTTTAGTCCTTGCTTTTCATGTATTTCTAGTAGAGTAAAATTATGGCAGAGTTTAATAAATGGAGAAAAATGTTTAAGATTTCTCATGCATTTATTGGTGGGTGTACATTTGCACCTAATGTACCAACTTTGCCAACCTTCTCCTTTGTAGTCCAAAATCGCACCACAGCAACCATTTATTAATACTCTAGTAACCCTCTGAAACAACACTGGACCAGTTAATTACAACCTAGCACCTGGGCGACACGGTGGCTAAGTGGGTAGCACTGTCGCCTCACAGCAAGAAGGTCCTGGGTTCGGTCCCCAGGTGGGGCCGGTCCGGGTCCTTTCTGTGTGGAGTTTGCATGTTCTCCCCGTGCCTGCGTGGGTTTCCTCCGGGTGCTCCGGTTTCCT
>NC_085993.1:427500-432500 GCF_030014385.1 Trichomycterus rosablanca | reverse complement strand
TACAGACACACACACTCAAACACACACACACACACACATACAGACACACACACACACTCACGCTAGGGCTGCCGCGGTTGGTCGACCTAGTTGATGACGTTGATGCTAAAAATGCTCCGGTCACCGGTTGGCGGCATTAAGCTCCGTCTTAAAAAACACCGTCTGCAGCCGTCAGAGGACGATTGTAGAGCTTTCAAATAAAAGATCAAAGTTTTCCACGACCCAAATCCTCCAAAGTTTGGTGATACTTAAACCTGGTACAGAACTAAAAGCTGGTTTGGTCACTGTGTAAAGCTTTGATGGTACCACAGCGGCACCGGCGCCGTGCTGCACGTCTATATCGTTTCATTACGCTGCTTAATCCTGGAGATCTTGGAATAGCGTATTTCTTAGCGAGTTCAGTTACACCACTGAAAGCTTCTCGTGTGAATGCGCCGGTAACAGCGTAACACTCAGCACCGTGTTTACATGGTTTAGAATGTGCAGTAAGTGTTGAGTGAATGTGGAGGTTAGGATCGGGGATCGTTCTGTCGTTACCGTACGCTGGACTTAATGAGACGCGGCTACATCTAACTATTTTATCTCTGCTATAAGGTGAAGCACGTTGCTGTGTGTACAGAACAGCATGAACACGAGCTGCACTCTGTTTAATATGGAGCACCTGAGAATGTGATCATATGAACATAAACCCTGTTTACATTTAGTTCTAGGTTAGATTATTCTATAGAGTTCAAATAAAAGAATTCTGAATTAAATATTTTGAAGAAAAAATTTATCGTTTAGATGAATCGACTAATCGATAACATAGTCAATAGATTAATCGATAGAAAAATAGTCGTTAGTGGCGGCCCTAACTCACACACACTCACACACAGACACACAAACACACTCACACCCACACTCTCACGTACACACACACATACACTCGCACACTCTCACACACACACACACACACACACGTCCAGACAGTCTCTCTCCCAGACAAAGGGGGGGGGGGGGGGTCTATGAGGGGGAGGGGAGGGTTGCTATGCAGACAGCGTAACAGTTGCCTAGGAAACCATGTCAGATGCATGAGGTGAACAGTCTGGGGAGGGGTCAAGTTTAACCCTAATGACCTACACACACACACACTCTCTCTCCACACACACACACACTCTCACTCACACACCACACACACTACAATCACACCACATGCACACTCATATACACACACCACACACACCCTCATATATATATATATACACACACACTCTCTCCACACACACACACACACACACACACTCTCCACACACACACACTCTCCACACACACACACACACTCCCCACACACACACACACACTGAGTCTGTGGTGTGTATGAATCATCCAGCTCCTGCAGTCCTGACGACTCTGTGATGTCACACTGTGATGTCACATCCTGTTCTGTATTCAGGCCAAAAATTCCTCTACAGTCGTTTTACCCCCAAAAACGAGCGTCTGACTCTGGTACGAACCCTCATCCAGCACCAGGCAGAGGCGCTCGCACCTAAATATTATATACATCATATACAATACAAACACCACGAGGGCAAAAGTATGTGGACATGCGTCCATGAGCATGTTGGACATTTTAGTCCAAATCTTTGTGATTTAGGTTTTCAGCAGGAAGTCAGAGTGTGATCGGAAATGTGTAACTATAAATACCAATATTATAAATATTCTTTACAACTTTCTCTACAGTTGTGTGTGTGTGAGTGTGTGTATGTGTGTGTATTTATGATGTGATTGTGGAAATGTACATGTGTAGTTTGTGTACTGTGTAAGGAGTGTGTGTGTGTATATGTGAGTTTATGTGTAGTGTGGTGTGTGATTGTGGTGTGTATGTGTAGTGTGTTTGCTGTGTGTGTGTGTGTGTGTAAGGGGTGTGTGTTAGATGTGTGTGTATGTACAGGGGTTGGACAAAATAACTGAAACACCTGTCATTTTAGTGTGGGAGGTTTCATGGCTAAATTGGACCAGTCTGGTGGCCAATCTTCATTAATTGCACATTGCACCAGTAAGAGCAGAGTGTGAAGGTTCAATTAGCAGGGTAAGAGCACA
This sequence comes from Trichomycterus rosablanca, assembly GCF_030014385.1. Taxonomy (NCBI): domain Eukaryota; kingdom Metazoa; phylum Chordata; class Actinopteri; order Siluriformes; family Trichomycteridae; genus Trichomycterus; species Trichomycterus rosablanca. The sequence continues at coordinate 430,421 of NC_085993.1, read as the reverse complement.
GTTTTGCTCAAAATATTGCAATGCACACAACATTATGGGTGACATACCAGAGTTCAAAAGAGGACAAATTGTTGGTGCACGTCTTGCTGGCGCATCTGTGACCAAGACAGCAAGTCTTTGTGATGTATCAAGAGCCACGGTATCCAGGGTAATGTCAGCATACCACCAAGAAGGACAAACCACATCCAACAGGATTAACTGTGGACGCAAGAGGAAGCTGTCTGAAAGGGATGTTCGGGTGCTAACCCGGATCGTATCCAAAAAACATAAAACCACGGCTGCCCAAATCACGACAGAATTAAACGTGCACCTCGACTCTCCTGTTTCCACCAGAACTGTCCGTCGGGAGCTCCACAGGGTCAATATACACGGCCGGGCTGCTATAGCCAAACCTTTGGTCACTCGTGCCGATGCCAAACGTCGGTTTCTATGGTGCAAGGAGCGCAAATCTTGGGCTGTGGACAATGTGAAACATGTATTGTTCTCTGATGAGTCCACCTTTACTGTTTTCCCCACATCCGGGAGAGTTACGGTGTGGAGAAGCCCCAAAGAAGCGTACCACCCAGACTGTTGCATGCCCAGAGTGAAGCATGGGGGTGGATCAGTGATGGTTTGGGCTGCCATATCATGGCATTCCCTTGGCCCAATACTTGTGCTAGATGGGCGCGTCACTGCCAAGGACTACCGAACCATTCTGGAGGACCATGTGCATCCAATGGCGGTGCCGTGTATCAGGATGACAATGCACCAATACACACAGCAAGACTGGTGAAAGATTGGTTTGATGAACATGAAAGTGAAGTTGAACATCTCCCATGGCCTGCACAGTCACCAGATCTAAATATTATTGAGCCACTTTGGGGTGTTTTGGAGAAGCGAGTCAGGAAACGTTTTCCTCCACCAGCATCACGTAGTGACCTGGCCACTATCCTGCAAGAAGAATGGCTTAAAATCCCTCTGACCACTGTGCAGGACTTGTATATGTCATTTCCAAGACGAATTGACGCTGTATTGGCCGCAAAAGGAGGCCCTACACCATACTAATACATTATTGTGGTCTAAAACCAGGTGTTTCAGTTATTTTGTCCAACCCCTGTATGTGCAGTGTGTGTGTAAGTGGTGTGTGTGTTTGTGGTGTGTGTGTGTGTGTGTGTGTGGAGAGAGTGTGTGGAGTGTGTGTGTATGTGTGTGTGTGTGGAGAGTGTATGTGTGTATGTGGTGTGTGTGTGGAGAGTGTGTGAGTGTATGTGTGTGTGTGTGTGTGTGTGTGTGGAGAGTGTATGTGTGTATGTGGTGTGTGTGTGTGTGTGTGTGTGTGTGGAGAGTGTGTGTGTGTGTGTGTGTGGAGAGTGTATGTGTGTATGTGGTGTGTGTGTGTGTGTGGAGTGTGTGTGTGTGTGTGTGTGTGTGTGGAGAGTGTGTGTGTGTGTGTGTGTGTGGAGAGTGTATGTGTGTATGTGGTGTGTGTGTGTGTGGTGTGTGTGTGTGTGTGTGGAGAGAGTGTGTGTGTGTGGTGTGGGTGTGTGGTGTGTGTGTGTGTGTGGAAAGTGTGTGTGAGTGTGTGTGTGTGTGTGTGTGATGAGTGTGTGTGTGTGGAGAGTGTGTGTGTGTGTGGAGAGTGTGTGTGTGTGTGTGTGTGTGTGTGAAACACAACAGCTCCAAATTTCACCTGGCGATGTTAAAAGTCTTTAACCTGGTTCTGAGTGTCGGTTCCTTCCCTGAAATCTGGAATCAAGGTCTCATAACACCCATCTACAAAAGTGGAGATAAATTCCACCCTAATAATTACCGGGGCATCTGTGTGAGCAGTAACCTGGGGAAGTTATTCTGTAGTATCATTAACTCACGATTATTACACTTCCTTACCCAACACAACGTCCTGAGTAAAAGTCAGATTGGTTTTCTACCAAATTACCGCACTACCGATCATATTTACACCCTACACACCCTGATCCAAAAATATGTAGTTCAAAATAACTCTAAAATATTTGCATGTTTTATTGATTTAAAAAAAGCTTTTGATTCCATTTGGCATGAAGGATTGTTTTATAAAATGTTAGAGAGCGGTGTAGGGGGTAAAACATATGATCTTATTAAATCCATGTACACAGAAAACCAATGTGGAATAAGAATCGGCAGTAAGAGAAACATCTCATCTCTCAGGAGCGTGGAGTGAGACAGGGCTGCTGTTTAAGTCCAACTCTATTTAACATCTATATTAATGAATTGGCCTCCATGTTAGAGCACTCAGCCACGCCCGGTCTCACTCTACACGACTCAGAGATTAAACTCCTGCTATATGCAGATGATCTGGTCCTGCTGTCCCCCAGCGCTCAGGGTCTCCAGCACAAACTGGACCTGCTGCAGCAGTACTGTCAGACCTGGGCCCTGACCGTCAACCTCAAAAAGACCAAAATTATGACCTTCCAGAAAAGAGCCAGATCTCAGGGAACCAAACACACATATAAATTAGAACACCATGAAATTGAGCACACTAAAGATTATACTTACCTCGGACTGAACATCAGTTCCACAGGAAACTTTAACCCGGCAGTAAATGAACTGAGAGAAAAAGCTCGCAGGGCGTCGACGCCATAAAACGTCAAACATTCGTAGAAATTCCGATTAGAATTTGGCTTAATATTTTTGAATCAATAATTGAACCGATTGCTCTATATGGCAGTGAAGTTTGGGGTTCGCTTACACACCATCAATTCCATAATTGGGACAAACATCCATTAGAGACCCTGCACACAGAGTTCTGTAAAAGCATCCTAAAGGTGCACAGACACACCACGAACACACACCAACACACCACTAACACACCACTAACACACCACTAACACACACCAACACACCACTAACACACCACTAACACACACCAACACACCACTAACACACCACTAACACACACAGATACA
>NC_085993.1:405000-422500 GCF_030014385.1 Trichomycterus rosablanca | reverse complement strand
ATTATCGTTACAGAATGATCGGTGGTCCGGACCATCGGCACCAAGCAGCTACACGTTCCTCAACTAAATCCTGCCGGCGCAGGAAAACGATGGACCATCAGACTGGTGATAACGGCGGCGGAGATCTAGAGCTGCTGGACGCGTTTACAAACGTAGGGAGTGAACCAGCCCGGCTGGTCAGAGCGAAGCTGAACGCAAACTGCCGGCGGAAGCGCGAGTTCATCTCGGACGAACAGAAAGACGCGTCGTACTGGGAGAAACGCCGCAAGAACAACGAAGCAGCCAAACGCTCGCGGGAGAAACGCCGACTCAACGACCTGGTCCTGGAGAAGCAGGTGACGGCCCTGAACGAGGAGAACGTTCGCCTGAAGATGGAGCTCCTCCAGCTGAAGCTCAGATTCGGCCTCATCAGCGCCGCGTCTTACGCCGAGAAAACGCAACTGATGAGCGGCGGCTCTGATAACACCAGCGCTAACGGCGTTCACACCGCGATGAACCCGGACTCCTCAGAGATGGAGCAGCTAGCTGAACGTCACGCGCTGATACACATGGATTCCTCCCGCGGGTCGCTGTCTGACCTGTCCGACGGATCCTCGATGGATAGTCTTGAACCGTCGATGTGCGATAGGTCAGAAGATACATCAGCTGTGAGTGTCATCAACGGCATCTTCAGCAGCCATCCTGGTCCAGCGAGGAGCCAGCGATTACAGGAGCATCAAGAGTCCGAAAATAATCGACCCGCCATCCAGAGGAGTGTGATTCTGTACCGCGGGAGCTCACAAACCTCCCAAACTCAACCGACCGACGATGTTAACCAGCCGTTTAACCCATCAGCTGTTATAGAAAGAGCGTTTGGTTTGGAGACTCTTTCTGAAGTTGCTCAGCAGCTGGCACAGAGATCTTTAGAACCGTCAGATCATGAAGACCAATCATCTACAAACGACGTCTATCAAGACCCTCCTAAAGTCCCAAACCAAAACCTCGTCCTCACCAGACCGGAAGAGGACGCATCAGTTCTAACCTACGAAGGCAACACGAGGATGGAGCCTGGGTTCCTCCAGGAGCGACCTTCTTCCAGCAAGGATACATCTTCTAGCTCGGACAAAGAAGCCTCCACAGATGACGAATCCCCATCTTCATCTTCATTTTCCTCAGAAACTGGGCAGATGTCTCAGAATAAAGAACCGGCGAGAACAGCAGCAGCTCTGCCGCACAAGCTGAGGCTGAAATACATGTCGGCGTCCGGCAGTTCTACCAGGGACGCAAACACGTGTACATCAGCGCTGCCTTCATACACCACACCTGCAGAAGATCACGGCTGTACAGAACCAGCCGCCGAGATGCTGGATGGATCTTCTGAAACTGTACAGAACGAGACGGAGTCAGAAGGAAACAGGAAACGCTGCTGAGAGGAACGGAGCGGTCGTTCTGGATCAGGACCTGAGAGTCCTTGGAGCATCCTGGGCATCTCGTCACCTTCTGTACCTGCTGTACTCTGATCATATGCAGGGTCCATAAACAACTAACACTATGGGACCCTGGTCAGGAGGGTAATCCATCACTTAGCTCATGTAACGTCATTTAGCCAACTAACACCCCTGATGGCACCAAGTTCACTCGACTGATCCCAAAATTCATAAAAAGTGCAGAACTCATTTCAGTTTGTAACTCTGTTTGTTTTGGAATTTCTGGGCTGATCGTGGGGCGCTCAGCACCGCCGAGATCTCAAGTTCTTGGACACCCACACAGGCATGAGTGGCTTTGTCTGAAAGGAGGGAAAAGGTTGAATGTATAACCGTAGCACATCAGCGCCCTCTGCTGTCTGGTTGAAGCGACTGCACTAGGCACTAGGCATGGAGAGTCTGGAGAGCTTAGCGTGTCTCTCTGTATGCAATGCAGATGAAAAGATGCATCTGATGGTGGTTTGCGTATCAGGTGGGCGTGTGACGGTCCTAGCTGTCCTGCCAGCGGTACCAGCAGCAGAGTGCAATGGGAAGGAGACAGGGACCCCGCCCGACTGTCTCACGCTGAAGGATTCAGATCAATAACAATAACTCTACACCCTAATACAAAAGGCGTGTGTACACCAGTGCACCCTGAGTGCAGGTCCCAGGCCCGGATAAACAGCAGGGTTGTTTTAGGAAGGACATTCAGTGTAAAACTGAGCCAAAAAATGGAATTTCAGAGCAGATGAAAACCACCAGCATTTATTTATTTACTCTAATAATTCAAACACTAATAAGAGAATCATTCCTGAATTCACGCACTAATGTCCTGAAGTTTTGTTGGTGCGGTTAATAAGGTCCTCATATCACAAAGAAATCGTATTTAAATCCATTTTCTTGAATTTTATCCTCCATTTTCACCCAAACTTCAGTTTCTGGGATGAAAGATTCAGAGCTTGAAAATAATTTCACTTCCTTTGTGCTGATCTCTCAGACGGGCGCCTGTACAGTACAGTGTTGTAGACGGGGTTCAGTAACACACTGCACTATCAGATCTATTCCAAATATATTATGGTCAGTGGGTGGCACTGTCGCCTCACAGTGGGTTTCCTCCTGGAGCTCCGGTTTCCTCCCACAGTCCAAAGACGTGCAGTCAGGATAACAGAAGATACTAGAAATGACCCCGAGTGTGAGTAAATGTTTTTCCTGTGATGGACTGGTGACCAGGGTGTTTCCTGCATTTCACCCAGTGAATCCGACCCACCGCGACCCTGACCAGGATAAAGCGCTGGTGAAACAGATAATGAATGAATGTTATAGTGAGTAAAACAGGGTTTAATGTTTTTTAAAGCACTACAGCTGAAAATCATCACGATCCTCTGCCTTGCTCAGGGGCCCAACAGTGGCAACCTGGCTGTGGTGGGGCTTGAACCAGTGACCTTTCGATTACTAGTCCTGTACCTTAACCTCTGGGCTACAACCGCCTACAATTAGAGTCAAATTTTTTTTTTTTTTTTTTAGATCACATAATGCAGCTTGAATCTAGAACTTATATATATATATTATTTTTCATGAAAGCCAGAGAAAATCAGACCTGCACTTCTTAAGTTCTGCTGCAGCATTAATGGATTATTTATAATTTAACTCTTAAACAGGACAGAAACATTCAGGAACTAAAATAATAATAAATTGTGCCGGTGTCTCTTCAATACTTTTGCTGTTTTATTGTGATTTGTGGCCGAATATTAAATGTAAAACTTTTTTTATAACTCGATAATCCTGCTGCTTTATATAAGAGAGTTTATTTTGGGTGTGAAAGGTGTGATGATTAAAGCAGCATTTTTTTGCACTTATTTAATAAAAGTAAAAGCTTACAGACCGAATCCTGCTGTGAAAGATTCTCACGTTTACCAGCTTTAACGTTAATGTAGCGTCAAATTCATCAGCATTAAAACTCTTGTAGCGTCGGTTCAGTGTACGGCAGAGTGTGAAGCTCACATTGATATTTATACAGTGTCTGTGAAAAAGTATTCACCCCCCCCCGTCTGACTGCCTCACTCCGAAGGATTCAGATCATTAAACAATAACTATACACACAAATACAGAAGGTGTGTGTACATCAGTGCACCCTGAGTGCAGGTCCCAGGCCCAGATAAACAGGAGGGTTGTTTAAACTGAACCAAATCAAATATGTGATCGAATGATCCAGTTGCCTAACAAGAGTAGCTGAAAGGAATCATCATCAATAAACAATAATACGTGTGTGTGTGTGTGTGTGTGTGAACCTACAGCTTGATTAAAAATAAAAACAGAAGGATGGGGTGAATACTTTTATACCACAGTCTCGATCACCTGTGGGTTATAAAACTGTTTCTGTTTCTGTATTTAAACATTCAGATTCATAAATACAAAAATGCTGCATAATAATAAACCAGAATCTCACCAGCATCTCTGTACTGATCACAAAACCTTCTTATTCACTTTTATTATCAATTTTATTATTATTACCTATTTTATTATTATTATTATTGTAATGTTTTATTTGTGTTAATATAAATGGCTTATGAAATTTTTCATGGCTGTGTAGTTGTACCTCATGTTGCACTGACGTGTTTAACACTGAGAAAATAAAAACCGTTGGATTTATGATTTATATTATTATCTATTATTATTATTGTTGTTTATTATCACAATTATGTATTATTATTATGCATTATTAGTATTATTCCATTGTTATATTATTATTGTACTATTGTTATCTATTATAATTATTATTATTTATATGATCATTATTATTATATTATATTATTATTATTATTTATATTATCATTATTACTTATATTATTATTATATTATTATTATTTATATTATCATTATTGTTATTATATATTATTATTATTATTATCATTATTATTAATATTATTATTATTTATATTATCATTATTATTATCATTATTATTTATATTATCATTATTGTTATTATTTATTATTGTTATTATTATTATCATTATTATTAATATTATCATTATTATTATTATTATTTATATTATCATTCTCATTATTATTTATATTATCATTATTATTATTATTTATTGTTAATATAGTGTTGTAGGTAGTACAGCAGTACAGATTTTTAGGATTCTCTCATTGTGGATGGTATTTGGAGTGCAGCTGTGGGAATTTACTACAGAACTCGCTGGTTTATTTGGCTGTAGAATGAAATGAGTATAAAGATTTAGACCCTGATCTGCTCTGCTGATGGTGACGAGCACAGAGCTCTCATCACGTCCACACTGGATTCCAGGAGCAGTCGTTTCCTGCACACTCACTCTAGGTGCTTTAGATGGTGGACAGGAGATGCATGGGTACCAAATCCACAGTAGATCTTCTGTTGGTCCTGATCAGAGTCTAAACCTCCCAATAACAATCATTTGGACCCAAACCCACCGCCGGTGCCAAATACCACATTTCTGAGCCCACTGAAAAGGTGAAACATTCAAACTTACAAACAGAACCAAGTCATAGAATAGGAACAAATACACCTGCTGGCATGTTCGGCTTTATAATAAAACCTGAACAAAAAAATCTGACGACCAGATTATAAAAAATGACTTTTGTTTTAAGTAACTGATTTTATTTAATCGGTGATCTGTTTCACCAGGGTTCCAATAATTATGGAGCTGAGAAACGACCCCTTTTAACCCCAAATTTTAAAAGGTGCAGGTAATTATTAACACCTCTGAACGGCTCTGAACCTGCACACCTGAGACCTGCCCTTTAACAGAAATAAAAACTAAACACCTACGTTTAATAATAAAGAATGAAATATTGGACCAATTCATTTAATCTGTTTAATAAAAACAATAAACTGTATCTGTATTAAAACATAATGATACACACACTCCCCCACATCAAACGTCAGAATGAAGAAAGAAAATCAGCCGCCAATCAGAAACCAGGATTTTTAATTCCACTATAAAAAGAAATTAAGCAAATCATGCTGATGACGTTTTAAAGGAAAATTTTATTCATATTAGTTTTAAATGCCGTTAGAGAGTCTGTGTTTCTACACAGAATAAAATAAATAAAAGCTTTATTAAAGTAAATAAATCACTGCATTATGCAATATTATTATTATACAACAGTTACTCTAATAAATATCTGTACTATTTACATCTACACTAGTGTACACGGCCGAACAGGCTGTACAGATCACATACAGAAGCTTTAAATCCTTCAGCAGGAGCGGCGCGGCTACAGAGCGGAGCTTTAAAGCTGCAGTACGTAACTTTATACCAGCTCAGTGATAAACACGGTCAGAAATACAGAGACACTCACAACGTCACTACTGGAATCACACTGGAGTTCCAGTTCCCCACAGGAACCTTCAGCACACAGGCCACGCCCACCACAATCACATTTCTCAACTGTGATGGGAATATAAGTGATGGTACACGTCTCAGAGGAAGCAGGTGTCGACCCCTAACAGGGCGGAGTTCATTCATTTGTCTTTGGTATCAATTTGCTCCTGGTCAGGGTCGTGGAGAGTCCGGTGGTACCCAGAAACACTCCCAGTGTATCACAGGGTGACGGTCGCACCTTCGATCGATTTAAAGCGACCGATCTAATCTCAGACACTGATTGGATGCCACTTCACCAGCTGTGCCATCATGCCAACACAGAGCAGGAACAGCTCTGTCTGAGATGAATTGGGTTTGATTTAAAGGCAAAGCTTTTGGAACACAACTGCTGACCGTGGAGAGCGAGTCGTCGCATTTGGAGCTGATCTTTCACAATCATGGTCTGACCTTATGAGCTTAACCTGCTTCTTAAACTGCTCAGGATCACATACTGCAGCTTTAATGTTCAACGTGGGACCGAATTGGGTATAAAATCGTCTCGTTTGGGCACGTGCCCGCTGCGCCACCCTGATGACATCACTAACATCACTAACGACCAATAAAACTTGGCGCGTTTGTAGATCTGTACACGCCCATCAGCTGTAAGAGCTCTTTAGGGAGAGGGGAGGGAGGCTGAGTTTCAGTACACCGAGTCTAATTCATGGTCTGGGACGGAGCCCTGCATGCTGATACATGCAGATCCAGGCCAGCAGGTGGTGCCGTTACTTGGTGTGACCGCCCCTGTGCAGACTGGCGGGGCTGGGGCACGGGGCGTGGCTCCTCCAGCGCCGGCGTAGCACAAACTCGTTGTTGGCGGGACACATGGCGTAGAAAACGTTGGATTTATCGGGCAGCGCCAGTTCTGATGGGCACAGAGAGCATCGATTACATCAGTTATCAGACTGGGTGGGTGATGAGTTCTAGTCCTGTACTGGTCCTGTACTGGGCTGGTTTACCTTTATCACTGGGGAGGATCTGGACCAGATTGAAGTCGTTGCAGCTCGTGTTCTCCATGTTGTGTTTATCCAGAGCTCTCTGTATCACCTGACTGGTTTTATCCTGACTGGTAATCTACACACACACACACACACACACACACACACACACACACACACACACACACACACACACACACTTCAGCTACATGCACATCAGCGACAGCGGAAAAGTAAAAGTGGTGTCGAGATTTACACACGCATTTCCCATCATCCTACACTCCCGAGAAGAGGGCGTGTCTAAATCCTTAGCTCCCTTAAAATGCTCCTACTGAGGCGCCCTAATTCTGAGCGATGATCTGACCGGATGACGAGGGAGCGCCCGACGCCTCCTCAGCGCTGAAGATCCATCCCAGCATTCAGTGCGGCACAAAAAACTACAAACATGGAGCAACCAACAGAGTTCTTTTCACATGTGAATAAACTCTCATCGATGTTTAATCTGTGTAAAGGTGCACGAGTGTCGTTTATTTGTATATTCGGGCTTGGGGATGAATTAGGACAGACTGAGGTCAGCCTTGACTTCATGAATGCACGTTTACGTACACAGATATGCACAAACTCCCAAAGTCACACTCCAGCATCTTGTAGATCTTGTAGAAGGTCTTTCCAGTGCAGAAATGTCCACATTAACGTTTATAGATTTGAATGAATGTCCAACAAGCTCATGATCAGGTGTCCACATACTTCTGACCATATAATGTCCGTATGAGTAATGAATTATATAATTAAAGCTTATAAAGTTCACAGCTCGTCTAGATCAGGGTTTTACCACGACCCAGTCAACACAAACATTAAAGCAAAAATAAACTTCATTAATAAAAATGGTGGCAACCTAGTCTCACCAACATGTAACATAAAGCCTCCACAAGGGGGCGCTCATGTACAAGTTTATTTCATGTTTGTGCCTGTTAATATTTGTTGTACCTTGTAACTTGACGTCCCCTAAACCCCTTAAAAAATCAACAATGAATGAACAGTCGCTTTGTTCGGCGCCCGGCTTGATCACTAAACCCTCACCAGCGTGTGAATCTGATCTGAATCCGCATCAGTGTGGAATAAGCGTCAGATCCAGGGTTACAGCTCCACGTGTATCTGTGTTTATCTGGATTCTCCTCCCTGTTTCACTTTTAAACTTGTGTTACAGCTCCAGCTTCTGAGAAATGGTGAGAATCAGAATCAGAGTCTAAAACGCTTCTGGTTGAAAATAAAGCTTAACGTGGTTTAATGTAGTAAAAGAAGGAGACAGGAGCACTAAACTTCTCTTCATTATTACTGCTCATAAGTTCCTCCACTAATCACATTCCCCACTCGCTGTTTTACTACAGTAAGTCACGCTAAGTTCTTATGTGAATGCGCCGGTGCTGAAGGGAATACGGTATTCCAACATCGAGCATCTCCACCATTATGAAGCATCAGGAAACAATAAAGAAGTAAAACTAAAGTGCAGCTTTTATTGTATTGTTATTGATGTGTAACTGTTAGTAATTGTATTTCAGTGTGTTTATATTATATTTGTGTTATTTTCAGTGTTTAAGTGTCAAAAACAACCTCATTATTTTACATGAGACTAAAATATCTGCAGCTCCACGGGACCATGGACGCATTAACAGGTTCCCCAAACATCCTTATGGGAAAAAATACCTCGAAACTCAACGTCTTTAAAACTCAACACCACTCCCAGAACCCACTGAGCTCCAGTTTTAAGGTACCGCTTTAATATAGTAATAGTATTTTTCTCTGCGAGCATTTTTTGGCTCCAGGGTTTGAAAAACTGTTAATAAACGTCTAATATCAGCAGATAAATAAAGACTTTAAAGGATGTGCAGAAGCTCGACTGAGGTGTAAGAACATACCAGGATGCTCTTGTAGAGGTTCCCACTGTCCAGCTCCATACTGACCCTGATGATGCAGCTATCAGCGCTCAGCTTACAGCTGGCGGGTGATGGAGAGGACGAGGACGAGGATGAGGATGAAGGAGACGATCCGTCGGAGCTCAGACCCGAGAGATCAGACTGAGAGGAGCTGTGTGAGACGGGACTCGAGCCAGACGAGTCTGGTGAGGTGATCACGCCCGATCCAGACTGTAACACACACACACACACACACACACACACACACACACGAAGAGCTGACACACCTAGAGCTAATCTCAATGAGAATCCACCGCTGGCTGGTGTAAAGAACACACGTGTCTGAGGGGCTGGGTGCTAGTCTGTGCCTCTCTTTGGTCAGTGTGTAGGTGGTGCATGTGGCAGAGCTACAGTATTTCCTCCCAATTTAGTCATTTCCAATTCCTGATTGTAACTCCGGTGCCGCTTGCACTACCTCACACCATCATACAGTCATACAGTGTTGGGCTCCAACACAGAGACACTTTTTGGAGGCCAGGTCAACACCTCAGGTGTCCCCAGGTAAGCGACGCCCACACACCCGGCCATCCACGTGATGTAAAAGAAAACCTGATCCATCAGACCAGGTCACCTTCTTCCATCGCTCCGTTGTCCAGTTCCGACGCTCACGTGCCCATTGTTGGAGCTTTCGGGGGTGGACAGGGGTCAGCATGGGCACCCTGACTGGTCTGCGGCTCCATACACAACACACTGTGCTGCTCTGTGTATTCTGACTCCTTTCTATCAGAACCAGCATGAACTTCTTCAGCAGTTTGAGCTGCAGGAGCTCGTCTGTTGGATCCGACCACACGGGCATCAATGAGCCTCGGCCACCCATGACCCTGTCGCCGGTTTACCACCGTTCCTTCCTTGTAGCACTTTATATATATATATATATATATATATTTGGCATCTACAGGGTATGTTCTACCCTATAGACACCATACAACTAAATTCCAGGATCCTCTGAGTGATTATATCTCTGTATCGGAGGTGATTCCTCCTCCCCTGTGCATTATTACATCACGGCTTCGTGCACACAGAACAGAAATCTGATAACTGCTCTTTGTCGTGTGGACAGAATCAACACGCAGTCCTGCACGCAAAGGTGAAACTCAAACCGGGGGCAGAACCACCGGCCCGACCTTCAGCTCAACTGTGTACAAGTGTTTACACAACACAACCAGACATGAGATTTATGCTCCGAACCTTTTAACATTTCTGATTCCTTCACGATGGCACCACAGACCACGGTCCTGGATTTTCCACATGATCTGTGTACCGGGAGGCGGGGCGCATACTGACGCCCACCGCGGCGCTTAAGGGTTCCAACGTCATCGCTAAGCAACGAGCTCATTCACCTACAGTTCTGTCTGTAATTTTAACGCTCTGGTCATGGGTGTCTCATCACTGAGCTCTGACTCCAGAAAAACTTCAGAATCTGCATCAGGGACAGTGGGAGGCTAGTGGGTAGAGCTTTGGGCTATCAACCGGAAGGTTAGCGGTTCAAATCCAGGCTCTGCTATGCAGCCACTGTTGGGTCCTTGAGCGAGGCCCTTAACCCGGTCTGCTCCAGGGGTGGCGTACGATGGCTGACCCTGCGCTCTGACCCCAACTTCCAAACAAGCTGGGATATGCGAAGAAAGAATTTATTTGTACTGAACACCTGTATATGTATATATGATAAATAAAGTCTATCTTCTATTCTATTCTTCTATCAAGGTTTTAAGCGACCGAGGCAACACAAGCAATGGATCTTACTCTCACTGTGGTTCACAAGATGTAGCATAAAGCCTCCACAAGGGGGCGTTCACATACTAGTTTATTTAATTATTATTTTTCACTGCGGCCCATTTTTTTACACCTAAGGGTCCTAAATAATGGGTTTGATTAAAGTAGTTCAGAGCTTTGTAAAACTAAGGGAATCAGTTTCTCTTCTGTGTGTGTGTGTGTGTGTGTGTGTGTGTGTGTGTGTGTGTGTGTGTGTGCGTCACCTCCACCTACGTCCTATAAAAAACGCTTTTAAATGCTCAGCGGCAAGCAGTGAAAAAGGAGCGGCTAAGCAGTGAATCTGTGCAGCTCCTCAAACAATGCAAGCAACAGTTTCTTCAACCTACAACCTGTCCTTCTGTCCGTCCGTCCGTCCCTCCCTGGACAGAGGTAGCTTAGTGGTTAAGGTACCGGACTAGTAATCAGAAGGTTGCTTGTTCAAGCCACAGCAACGCCAAGTTTGACGCCCACTTGCTCAGACTGTATTCAGCCATAACGGAACTTGATTTAGGATACAGAACCTGACCTGCAGTACTGTGACAATACACAGTCTGAGCAATTGAGGGTTAGGGCCTTGCTCAAGGGCCCAAAAGTTGACCCTTCCTCCCTCAGGCGTGGCCGAGTGTGCCTGTTAGTTGGGCGGTCCACGTCCTCTTTGAATCTCCACAGCGCATTCCTTACACTTCTGTCCAATCGCAGCACTACTTCCCCACCCAGACAAGAGAGAGGCTTAACTCCTGACCAGTCAGTGATTGAACTCATGTCTCCGAACAAACACTTTCCTTTTGCAAAGATTTGGACATTTTTCTTCGAGAGCACAAGCAGAGGTGTGAATTTTAATAGAAGCTGAAGGAAATATATAGACGTAACAAAAGCTAACGTTTCTTAACTTGTGCTTATTTATTGTACACAGTGAAAACACTGGAGGCTGGAGCTGTAAGAGCCCTACTGGCATGTTCAGACTGTTTTGGGTAGAACTGGTCACCTGTGATTTTGGCCTGATGGGAGAGGAAAGTTCCTCCAGTTCGGAGCTGCTGGATCCTGAGGAGGAAACACTGATCTGATCTGAGGAGGTTTTCTTCCCGGAGCTCTCGGTGCTGCTCAACAACCTACACACACACACACACACACACACACACACACACACACACACACACACACACACACACACACACACACACACACACACACGTGTCATCAGGGATGCTGCACTTTTGTCTCACTGCATCCTACTCAGAAGAAGTAGTGGAATGCCATGGAGTTAAATCATGTGTCACACGAATTACACAGCGTTTGAAGACCCCACCCACATAGTCCGGTCATCCCGCCCTAGCAGAACCGTGTCCGCTGCAGGCACTTGCCAGTTATGCCCACTAGATGACGCCCAGCCGACCGGCGGTCTTGGTTTTGCTTTAATTTGGCCGGATTCCCCTCTGTACTCGCACCCCAAACAGAGTATAACCCCACGTAAACCCAAAACCCAGAGTCCAGAACATGTACCATCTAGTGCACCCCTGTCCTTAAGTCTCCCAGTTTAACCAGTTCCAGTTCCAGTTGCAATTCCTCCACATCATGCATGACAGCCACACTGGTTGAGGAAAGTTGCAGGCTGGCACAGGCAGAGATACACTCACTGTATTCCTTCACCAATCCTACTGATACCTCAACCTGCCAGTAGGAGGCGCTGTTGCTGCAGCAAAGAGGAGACTCACCACCTGACCCCACCTCCCTAAGACACACCCGATTGTGTCTGTAATGGGCGTACGAGCGAGGCAGCGGACTAACGAACTGAGGGCCTAAGGGTTTTTAATCCTTTATCCAAAGGGTTAAGGGCCTTGCTTAAGGGCCCAACAGCAGCAACCTGGCAGTGGTGGGGCTTGAACCAGCGCCCTTCTGATTACCAGTCCAGTTCCCTAAGATGCACATTATAAAATATACTGTATATAATTTAATACATAATGAAATGAACGTAGCAGGGATGAATCCAAAGTGGATGAGTATGAGTGTCTCCGAGTTGGTGTGTGTGTGTGTGTGTGTGTGTGTGTGTCACTTACGAGCCCAGTTTTTTGGTGATGAGGCGTTGGCTCCAGCCCGGTGACCCAGGACAGGTATCGATCGGGGGCTCCAGCTCTCTGGATAAATCATGACTGAACACACGGATAATAAATAATCACCAATAATAAACACACCTACCGACACCAACACTGTAACCATGGCAACAGTGATCAGAGTGTAATTTATGCACATTTATAACACTTCAGAACCGGGTACCGTCGTCATAGTGTGACGAGACCAGGGTACAGTGCTGGTCGTATTTAATAAGAGAGAGAACTACAGTTCCCATAATGCATTGCATTTTATTTGTCTGTGGTATTGTATACGCGCTTGAGGTCAAGGATTCCGCAGGGTTCGGATCCCCAGGGGTGCTATCGACCAGTCGGGCACCTACATACCCAAACGATCGGCTATGTCTGGGGGAGGGTGACCCGCTGACTGTAATCTGGCTGCAACCATTACAAAGTACATGGAACAGTGGTCGAAAAAACCCTAAACCCTCACTGGTCAGATGTACAGTAATTCAAGAAGCAGCAACAACCAGATACTGCTACATTAGAAGCTGACCACTGACCACAGTCAAGCAGGTTTCACATCACGATGCGCTTAGATGCTGCACAGGTGCTTCTTTGGTCATGTGATTAACGTTCGACGGTGGAACGCCCCCCATGACACAGTGCTACCACCACCACATTTTACAGTGGGACCGTGTGTACTGACCTCTGCTGGTCTGAGAGAGCGGTGCAGCCGCAGAGCAGGGCGGAGACGCAGGGGCGGGGCGGTACGGAGTAGAGCGAGCACGACGCCTGCAGCTGCCGAATCTGAGCCAGAACCTCGAACTCCTGGTGCGGAGGAACACACACGGGGGTTAATCACACACACCGACACACGTCAGCTTCACCACTGAGGGTTCGAGTCCGGCTCTGAACGGGTGTGCACTTACTCTCCTGCGCTTCTCAAAGTTAATCAGTCCTCCCTGCGACACACACACACACACACACACACACACCATTAACATCAGCGTATTATCATCATTAGTGCTGTACAGAGAACTCAGGTGTGTCAGAACCTCTAGAGTGTCGGGTAACGCCGTGTCCAACATAGTCAGGACGGTCAGGTACGTCCCCAGGTACGGTACTTCCGCCCCGCTGCAGCTCTGCACACACACACACACACACACACACTTCCTGTTTTAGACACTGATAAATTCCATACATATCCAAAAAGTGTGATTTAATTAACAACCAAAACACACACACACACACTTCCCCTTAAAGTTCCCTAGAGATAAAAGAGGAACAGCAGTGCTGAGTCTGTCCGAAACTCTCTCTCTACACACACCCGCATTTCCCATCATCCTACACTCCCGAGAAGAGGGCGTGTCTAAATCCTTACATCCCTTAAAATGCTCCTACTGAGGCGCCTTAATTCCGAGCGATGATCTGACCGAATGACGAGGGAGCGTCCGACGCCTCCTCGGCGCCGAAGATCAATCCCAGCATTCAGTGCGGCACAAAAAACTACAAACATGGAGGACGAATCAATGCGGAGCAACCAACGGAGTTCTTTTCACATGTGAATAAACTCTCACTGATGTGTAATCTGTATAAAGGTGTGATTATACAAGAGTGGGTTTATTAGTAAATTGGAGAGTTGAAGCGTTTTCGGTACGCGGAGGGAGACGGCGGATTGAACAGCCTGAGGCTAACTGTGTTAGCTTAGTGAGCTAAAGCTGTGGTGATGTAATGAGTGTATTACACCCCATAAGAACCTGAACATATTTAAACACGTGATCATTTGAGCTTCACGTGAACAGTACTGAGAGACGGAACTTATAGAACTAAACTAATAAAACTGAAATCATTACTTTTAAACATGAGCTGTAAAATGTAATGAACAAGAATGGAAATTTATTGTGAGGAAAAAGTTAGGACACGCCCACATTTATCACTACTTAAAATGTGTAAAATCAGAATCCGGTGCACCACATCAGCTGTGATGATCAGAGCATCGTTAGAGGACACTGGAGCTTTATTTAAACCTCAGACGTTAGTTTGGTTTGCTCTTGATTGTTAAAGTGAGTGTTTTCACCATGGTGAGATCTCTTCAAAAATCATTTACAAGTGGAGAACATGTAAAACAACTGCTAACATGGTCGGGTCAGGCCGTCCTAACAAGTTCAGCCCAGGAGCAGAGCGCAAGATGTGTAAAGAAGTCTCCAATAATCCTACAATGTCATCACGGGACCTACAGGAGCTCCTGCCACAGTCGAGGTTCATGCATCTACCATCAGAAAGAGACGCACACGTTTGATTTGAATGGGAGGTGATTAAGGAGGAGACTAAACACATCAGGAGACTAAAGTTTACCAGAGAAACACCGAGACAAAGACCAGGACTTCTGGAACAATGTGCTCTGGACAGATGAATCCAAAGCTGAATTATTCGGGCACAGTAACAGAAGAGCATTTGAGCAGAAGAACCTCATACCAACTGTGCAGCATGGAGGTGGAAACGTCATGGGCCTGGCCAGCTCTCCATTATAGAATCCACCATGAATTCTTCACTGTTTCGGAGGGTGCTTGAGGAAAATGTAAGACCATCTGTCCAAAAACTGAAGCTGAAGCGGAGGTGGAGCATGCAGCATGACGACGACCCAAAACATCCCAGTAAATCCACCAAGGAACGAATTAAAAGAAAGAACCGGAGAGTTCCAAATTCAAAGCCCGGATCCTAATCCTATCGAGATGCTGTGGGGTGATTTGAAACGGGCCGTGCATGCAAGAAACCCCTCAAACCTCACACAGCTGAAGGAATTCTGCATGGAGGAGAGGGAAGAACTTTCTCCCAGAGGTTAGATGGTTAGAGGAAACGTCTCATTCAGGTTTAAACACAACTCAGTTTGATTAGTTTAGTTCTATAAGCTCCGTCTCTCAGTACTGTTCACGTGAAGCTCAAATGTTCACGTGTTTAAATATGTTTAAAAAGACACAAGTTCTCATGGGGTGTCCTAACTTTTTCACATGACTGTATGTGAATATTTTGGTGTGTGTGTGTGTGTGTGTGTGTTCCTCTACCCGCTAGGCTATAATACTCCTAAAGCTGGACCACATCATCACTGAGATTAAAGCCGATTGATGAACCTCACCGTGCTTTTGGGAGTGGGGCTGTTTTTGGGGGATTTGACGGCAGTAGACTGCTCCTCCTCGCTCTGCTGGTTCCCGTCCTGAAACACAGAATCAGGAGTTACGTCTATATACAGCGCTGTGAAAAAGTATTCACCCCCGTTCTGATTCCATCTGTTTTTGCATGTTTGTCTGACTGACAGATCTTATATCATTTTTTTCCTCTCCACCGATGCCGATCCCCGCTCCGACACATGGGCAGCAGCCGTATGCATCTCGTCACCTACACTTTGACGAGTGCAGTGCGGATCAGCGCTGTGTACGGAGAGACGCACCCTGATCAGCGCTCTCTCTCCTCGTCTCTGTGCAGGCGCCATCAATCAGCCAGCAGGGGTCGTAATTGCACCAGTCATGAGAGAAACCTATCTGGCTTTTTTTTACATCCCACCCCTATCTAAACAACAGGCCAATCAGAGCTGAGATTTGATAAGATGTATTCGAGATCCTAGGTCTGGTACCAGTGTGTGTTTTTACCGCTGCGCCACCCGAGCGGCTTATATCGTTAAACACAACGTGATCTTACACACACAGAACTCCAGTAAAAACGGTGTGTGTGTGGTGTAACGATCCATCACGATCATCTGAATTGTTATACTTGACCCAGGCATACACAAAAAGTTTACACACCCCTGGTTAAATTCCACGTTCTTATTTATTTTATTGAAATTAATTGAAATATGAACTTAAACATGGTGTTTTTTGGAGCTCAGCCCGTTTGGAGTCTCTACAGACTACTGCAACAGCGACTCCTACTGTCTGGTCAAGGTACTCACTTGTGATAGTCTGTGATCCTCCACGGCCAGCATGGACGTGCAGTTTGTTGCTTGTTGGTTGTTGGTGTCCAAACATGCGATGTGGACAGATATGAGGAGTATCAAAGACTTGGCATACATGGCAGGCCAGTCTAGCACCTGCACTCTCTTAATATGACTCAGTGCTGTTATAACACGTGCAGAATGAGGCCTGGCTTGTTCTGACTGAACAGAAAGCGACGTCTCTAAACATGACCCCCATTATTTCCCTGCAGATCTTTTAAATATCATAACAAGCGTGCTGCCTTAATTCCATAATCATGTACTCATGTATTCTGTGCGTCTACAGCTGGCCACGCCCAACATGGTCCGATATACTTCTCTATAGTGATAGTGGTAGAAATATATCATCTTTTATTACCACTTAATAGCATCTATAAAAGCTCATAAGCTGATACAGAGATGTACTGAGAACTGATGGGGTTGGTTTCGTCGCAGCGCACCTGACCCCATGCTAAGACGCTGATTATATAACAGCTGTTAGCGTGTGTACGTTAGCTATCTGGTACTCGTTCTCAAACACATACTGATAAAAGACTAGACGCAGAAATGCTGGTTCACTTTGTCCACACCGGCAAAACCAGAGTGCAGTTTGTTTGAAGGAGATAAAGACTAGAGATCAGCCGGCTCCACACGTGTCCATAAACTAGAGACGGTCATCACGCAAACTCGTTCGTTTTTACATCACGCACTGCTTAGCTTGCCACTGTGCCTCCCAGTTTGCTGTTTGCTGACTTTTTCAAAGCTCCTCCAATGAGTCGAACTGTTTGATACGAGGTAAAAGCGACTCGGGCCGTACGAACAACGCTTACCGTGACTTATTGTAGTAAAACAGTGAGTGAGGAATGTGATTAGTGGAGGAACTTATGAGCAGTAATAATGAAGAGAAGTTTAGTGCTCCTGTCTCCTTCTTTTACTACATTAAACCACGTTAAGCTTTATTTTCA